>NW_027444262.1:0-26205 GCF_048569485.1 Anomaloglossus baeobatrachus
TTAGAGTCATGAAAATAAAGAAAACTCTTTGAATGAGAAGGTGTGTCCAAACTTTTGGTCTGTACTGTATACACAAAAAAAGAAGCCAGAAATGATATCTGATTTATATATAGAACGTGCAAGGAGATTTTTTTTTTCCTTGAGAATTTCTATTGCTTTCTGAGAAAAATAAACCAATTCTGCCGAGGATTGGAGCTGTCAATCATCGTGCACCATATACTCTATAGCCAGCAGGTATAAGAACAGTGTAAATCTTTACACCCCCCATTAAGGAGAACATCAGATTTCCAACGCTGTGCTCTGAATTCCTTCACATGTAACTAATGTGGATCGCTTTTTTCCGATCCGGCCGCACGCGTCTCCTCCGTCTCCCCGATATTGCTCTTAATTATCTCCATTCGCATATGGCAGGAATAAAAGTTCGGAAGTGTGAAGACGGCGAGTACTTATCAGTCCTGGCAGCGAGGACCGGCAAATAGTGACAGTTGTCTCCACCATAAAAGCCTGCTCTGGAAACGTGGAAGGAAATGTTAAACACCATTAAACAGCCGCGTTCCTTAGCAGAAATATCTCTGGGGTAGTGATAGCTCCTATTTAAGAGCCGTGTTATGACAAGCATGACAGATTTGATAGTGATCTGTTCCGACTCATGACGTTACTGAAATTAAGTCGGATGGGATCAGTAAAGCCTTTGAAAAGGCTCATCGAAGTCTACAAATGATTATTATTCCTAAGATAATGAACGACCATTGATGTACGGGACGATTATTACACCGGTTACTTCAAGGAGCTCTTGTCATTGACATTGCCCATTGTCATTAGGTGGCTTTTAAATGTTTTAATGTGAAGAAATAGTGTCACCATACATTGTAAGTAGATTATGCTGCAATACTGCGCTCTAATAGTACCATATAGTACAAATAATTAATGCTGAAATACACTGTAAGTAGATTATGCTGCAATACTGCACTCTAGTGGCACCATATAGTACAAAGAATTAATGCTGAAATACACTGCAAATTGATTACGATGCAATATTGCACTCTAATGGCACTATATGGTACAAAGAATTAATGTCGCTATACACTGAAAGTAGATTATGCTGCAATACTGGACTCTAATGGCACCCTATAGTACAAAGAATTAATGCTGAAATACACTGTAAGTAGATTATGCTGCAATACTGGACTCTAATGGCACCATATAGTACAAAGAATTAATGCTGAAATACACTGCAAATTGATTATGATGCAATATTGCGCTCTAATGGCACTATATGGTACAAAGAATTAATGTCGCTATACACTGAAAGTATATTATGCTGCAATACTGGACTCTAATGGCACCCTATAGTACAAAGAATTAATGCTGAAATACACTGCAAATTGATTATGATGCAATATTGCGCTCTAATGGCACTATATGGTACAAAGAATTAATGCCGCTATATACTGAAAGTAGATTATGCTGCAATACTGGACTCTAATGGCACCATATAGTACAAACAATTAATGCTGAAATACACTGTAAGTAGATTATGCTGCACTACTGCGTTCTAGTGGTGCCACACAGTAAAAAGAATTAATGCCGCTATACACTGTAAGTAGATTATGCTGCAATACTGCGCTCTTATGGCACCATATAATACAAAGAATTAATGCTGAAATACATTGCAAGTATATTATGCTGCTCTAATGGCACCATATAGTACAAAACGTAATGCTGCTACACACTGTAAGTTGATTATCCTGCAATACTGCACTCTAGTGGCATTACACAGTAAAAAGAATTAATGCCGCTATACACTGTAAGTAGATTATGATGCAATAATGTGCTTTAATGGCACCATACAGTACAAAAATTAATGCTGCTACACACGGTAAGTTGATTATACTGCAATACTGCAGTCTAATGGTACAACACAGTAAAAAGAATTAATGCCGCTATACACTGTAAGTAGCTTATGCTTCAATACTGCGCTCTAATGGCACCACACAGTAGAAAGAATTACCCGCCCCAATACACTGTAAGTAGAATATACTACTATACAAATACTATACAAATAATTACCGTAATGCTGCAATACAATGTAAATAAAGATGTGTTGCGTGAGCAGCATAAGCTGAGAGGTTTTCAGGGGGTGTAATGCACAGGGCGGGAGGCTCCTTCCAAAAACCAAAGGTGTCCTGCAGAGGAACAGATGACCTGCACACAGTGAGGGACGGGGTGGAGAGGGAGACGCAGGGTCACACCACCACCCAACATTGCAACATTTGCCAAAAATCTCAAAATTTTTAAAATAAGTACAGTTTGGAATGTTTAGTGCCGCAGTGCACATTTGGTGCTGGCTTTTTGTTTTTTCTTCATTGAATTGGTCGGTGGTTGACCTCCACCTTGCTATGCACCCCAATTTGGGATGTATTCCATCTGTCTGGATTTTGGCGGTTGGTGACTGTTCACATTAAGTCATCAGGCTTTGTCCACAGGCTATTCACTTCATGCAGCATTTGCTTGGACCTGTCCCGCCCACAGCCATGACTCAGTCATGGGTACGGGATTGAAATAGACCAGGTGAGTGCTGCTAAGAGCAGTTCTACTATTCATATGTGAGGCCGTATGGCACATTTTATAAAAATATTTTAGTGTAGGACTGCTTCAAATGAGATTTGCCGTGACGTGGCGAAGCAGCTCAAGAAATTGCAATTTTTTGCCAAAAATCTCAAAATTTTTAAAATAAGTACAGTTTGGAATGTTTAGTGCCGCAGTGCACATTTGGTGCTGGCTTTTTGTTTTTTCTTCATTGAATTGGTCGGTGGTTGACCTCCACCTTGCTATGCACCCCAATTTGGGATGTATTCCATCTGTCTGGATTTTGGCGGTTGGTGACTGTTCACATTAAGTCATCAGGCTTTGTCCACAGGCTATTCACTTCATGCAGCATTTGCTTGGACCTGTCCCGCCCACAGCCATGACTCAGTCATGGGTACGGGATTGAAATAGACCAGGTGAGTGCTGCTAAGAGCAGTTCTACTATTCATATGTGAGGCCGTATGGCACATTTTATAAAAATATTTTAGTGTAGGACTGCTTCAAATGAGATTTGCCGTGACGTGGCGAAGCAGCTCAAGAAATTGCAATTTTTTGCCAAAAATCTCAAAATTTTTAAAATAAGTACAGTTTGGAATGTTTAGTGCCGCAGTGCACATTTGGTGCTGGCTTTTTGTTTTTTCTTCATTGAATTGGTCGGTGGTTGACCTCCACCTTGCTATGCACCCCAATTTGGGATGTATTCCATCTGTCTGGATTTTGGCGGTTGGTGACTGTTCACATTAAGTCATCAGGCTTTGTCCACAGGCTATTCACTTCATGCAGCATTTGCTTGGACCTGTCCCGCCCACAGCCATGACTCAGTCATGGGTACGGGATTGAAATAGACCAGGTGAGTGCTGCTAAGAGCAGTTCTACTATTCATATGTGAGGCCGTATGGCACATTTTATAAAAATATTTTAGTGTAGGACTGCTTCAAATGAGATTTGCCGTGACGTGGCGAAGCAGCTCAAGAAATTGCAATTTTTTGCCAAAAATCTCAAAATTTTTAAAATAAGTACAGTTTGGAATGTTTAGTGCCGCAGTGCACATTTGGTGCTGGCTTTTTGTTTTTTCTTCATTGAATTGGTCGGTGGTTGACCTCCACCTTGCTATGCACCCCAATTTGGGATGTATTCCATCTGTCTGGATTTTGGCGGTTGGTGACTGTTCACATTAAGTCATCAGGCTTTGTCCACAGGCTATTCACTTCATGCAGCATTTGCTTGGACCTGTCCCGCCCACAGCCATGACTCAGTCATGGGTACGGGATTGAAATAGACCAGGTGAGTGCTGCTAAGAGCAGTTCTACTATTCATATGTGAGGCCGTATGGCACATTTTATAAAAATATTTTAGTGTAGGACTGCTTCAAATGAGATTTGCCGTGACGTGGCGAAGCAGCTCAAGAAATTGCAATTTTTTGCCAAAAATCTCAAAATTTTTAAAATAAGTACAGTTTGGAATGTTTAGTGCCGCAGTGCACATTTGGTGCTGGCTTTTTGTTTTTTCTTCATTGAATTGGTCGGTGGTTGACCTCCACCTTGCTATGCACCCCAATTTGGGATGTATTCCATCTGTCTGGATTTTGGCGGTTGGTGACTGTTCACATTAAGTCATCAGGCTTTGTCCACAGGCTATTCACTTCATGCAGCATTTGCTTGGACCTGTCCCGCCCACAGCCATGACTCAGTCATGGGTACGGGATTGAAATAGACCAGGTGAGTGCTGCTAAGAGCAGTTCTACTATTCATATGTGAGGCCGTATGGCACATTTTATAAAAATATTTTAGTGTAGGACTGCTTCAAATGAGATTTGCCGTGACGTGGCGAAGCAGCTCAAGAAATTGCAATTTTTTGCCAAAAATCTCAAAATTTTTAAAATAAGTACAGTTTGGAATGTTTAGTGCCGCAGTGCACATTTGGTGCTGGCTTTTTGTTTTTTCTTCATTGAATTGGTCGGTGGTTGACCTCCACCTTGCTATGCACCCCAATTTGGGATGTATTCCATCTGTCTGGATTTTGGCGGTTGGTGACTGTTCACATTAAGTCATCAGGCTTTGTCCACAGGCTATTCACTTCATGCAGCATTTGCTTGGACCTGTCCCGCCCACAGCCATGACTCAGTCATGGGTACGGGATTGAAATAGACCAGGTGAGTGCTGCTAAGAGCAGTTCTACTATTCATATGTGAGGCCGTATGGCACATTTTATAAAAATATTTTAGTGTAGGACTGCTTCAAATGAGATTTGCCGTGACGTGGCGAAGCAGCTCAAGAAATTGCAATTTTTTGCCAAAAATCTCAAAATTTTTAAAATAAGTACAGTTTGGAATGTTTAGTGCCGCAGTGCACATTTGGTGCTGGCTTTTTGTTTTTTCTTCATTGAATTGGTCGGTGGTTGACCTCCACCTTGCTATGCACCCCAATTTGGGATGTATTCCATCTGTCTGGATTTTGGCGGTTGGTGACTGTTCACATTAAGTCATCAGGCTTTGTCCACAGGCTATTCACTTCATGCAGCATTTGCTTGGACCTGTCCCGCCCACAGCCATGACTCAGTCATGGGTACGGGATTGAAATAGACCAGGTGAGTGCTGCTAAGAGCAGTTCTACTATTCATATGTGAGGCCGTATGGCACATTTTATAAAAATATTTTAGTGTAGGACTGCTTCAAATGAGATTTGCCGTGACGTGGCGAAGCAGCTCAAGAAATTGCAATTTTTTGCCAAAAATCTCAAAATTTTTAAAATAAGTACAGTTTGGAATGTTTAGTGCCGCAGTGCACATTTGGTGCTGGCTTTTTGTTTTTTCTTCATTGAATTGGTCGGTGGTTGACCTCCACCTTGCTATGCACCCCAATTTGGGATGTATTCCATCTGTCTGGATTTTGGCGGTTGGTGACTGTTCACATTAAGTCATCAGGCTTTGTCCACAGGCTATTCACTTCATGCAGCATTTGCTTGGACCTGTCCCGCCCACAGCCATGACTCAGTCATGGGTACGGGATTGAAATAGACCAGGTGAGTGCTGCTAAGAGCAGTTCTACTATTCATATGTGAGGCCGTATGGCACATTTTATAAAAATATTTTAGTGTAGGACTGCTTCAAATGAGATTTGCCGTGACGTGGCGAAGCAGCTCAAGAAATTGCAATTTTTTGCCAAAAATCTCAAAATTTTTAAAATAAGTACAGTTTGGAATGTTTAGTGCCGCAGTGCACATTTGGTGCTGGCTTTTTGTTTTTTCTTCATTGAATTGGTCGGTGGTTGACCTCCACCTTGCTATGCACCCCAATTTGGGATGTATTCCATCTGTCTGGATTTTGGCGGTTGGTGACTGTTCACATTAAGTCATCAGGCTTTGTCCACAGGCTATTCACTTCATGCAGCATTTGCTTGGACCTGTCCCGCCCACAGCCATGACTCAGTCATGGGTACGGGATTGAAATAGACCAGGTGAGTGCTGCTAAGAGCAGTTCTACTATTCATATGTGAGGCCGTATGGCACATTTTATAAAAATATTTTAGTGTAGGACTGCTTCAAATGAGATTTGCCGTGACGTGGCGAAGCAGCTCAAGAAATTGCAATTTTTTGCCAAAAATCTCAAAATTTTTAAAATAAGTACAGTTTGGAATGTTTAGTGCCGCAGTGCACATTTGGTGCTGGCTTTTTGTTTTTTCTTCATTGAATTGGTCGGTGGTTGACCTCCACCTTGCTATGCACCCCAATTTGGGATGTATTCCATCTGTCTGGATTTTGGCGGTTGGTGACTGTTCACATTAAGTCATCAGGCTTTGTCCACAGGCTATTCACTTCATGCAGCATTTGCTTGGACCTGTCCCGCCCACAGCCATGACTCAGTCATGGGTACGGGATTGAAATAGACCAGGTGAGTGCTGCTAAGAGCAGTTCTACTATTCATATGTGAGGCCATATGGCACATTTTATAAAAATATTTTAGTGTAGGACTGCTTCAAATGAGATTTGCCGTGACGTGGCGAAGCAGCTCAAGAAATTGCAATTTTTTGCCAAAAATCTCAAAATTTTTAAAATAAGTACAGTTTGGAATGTTTAGTGCCGCAGTGCACATTTGGTGCTGGCTTTTTGTTTTTTCTTCATTGAATTGGTCGGTGGTTGACCTCCACCTTGCTATGCACCCCAATTTGGGATGTATTCCATCTGTCTGGATTTTGGCGGTTGGTGACTGTTCACATTAAGTCATCAGGCTTTGTCCACAGGCTATTCACTTCATGCAGCATTTGCTTGGACCTGTCCCGCCCACAGCCATGACTCAGTCATGGGTACGGGATTGAAATAGACCAGGTGAGTGCTGCTAAGAGCAGTTCTACTATTCATATGTGAGGCCGTATGGCACATTTTATAAAAATATTTTAGTGTAGGACTGCTTCAAATGAGATTTGCCGTGACGTGGCGAAGCAGCTCAAGAAATTGCAATTTTTTGCCAAAAATCTCAAAATTTTTAAAATAAGTACAGTTTGGAATGTTTAGTGCCGCAGTGCACATTTGGTGCTGGCTTTTTGTTTTTTCTTCATTGAATTGGTCGGTGGTTGACCTCCACCTTGCTATGCACCCCAATTTGGGATGTATTCCATCTGTCTGGATTTTGGCGGTTGGTGACTGTTCACATTAAGTCATCAGGCTTTGTCCACAGGCTATTCACTTCATGCAGCATTTGCTTGGACCTGTCCCGCCCACAGCCATGACTCAGTCATGGGTACGGGATTGAAATAGACCAGGTGAGTGCTGCTAAGAGCAGTTCTACTATTCATATGTGAGGCCGTATGGCACATTTTATAAAAATATTTTAGTGTAGGACTGCTTCAAATGAGATTTGCCGTGACGTGGCGAAGCAGCTCAAGAAATTGCAATTTTTTGCCAAAAATCTCAAAATTTTTAAAATAAGTACAGTTTGGAATGTTTAGTGCCGCAGTGCACATTTGGTGCTGGCTTTTTGTTTTTTCTTCATTGAATTGGTCGGTGGTTGACCTCCACCTTGCTATGCACCCCAATTTGGGATGTATTCCATCTGTCTGGATTTTGGCGGTTGGTGACTGTTCACATTAAGTCATCAGGCTTTGTCCACAGGCTATTCACTTCATGCAGCATTTGCTTGGACCTGTCCCGCCCACAGCCATGACTCAGTCATGGGTACGGGATTGAAATAGACCAGGTGAGTGCTGCTAAGAGCAGTTCTACTATTCATATGTGAGGCCGTATGGCACATTTTATAAAAATATTTTAGTGTAGGACTGCTTCAAATGAGATTTGCCGTGACGTGGCGAAGCAGCTCAAGAAATTGCAATTTTTTGCCAAAAATCTCAAAATTTTTAAAATAAGTACAGTTTGGAATGTTTAGTGCCGCAGTGCACATTTGGTGCTGGCTTTTTGTTTTTTCTTCATTGAATTGGTCGGTGGTTGACCTCCACCTTGCTATGCACCCCAATTTGGGATGTATTCCATCTGTCTGGATTTTGGCGGTTGGTGACTGTTCACATTAAGTCATCAGGCTTTGTCCACAGGCTATTCACTTCATGCAGCATTTGCTTGGACCTGTCCCGCCCACAGCCATGACTCAGTCATGGGTACGGGATTGAAATAGACCAGGTGAGTGCTGCTAAGAGCAGTTCTACTATTCATATGTGAGGCCGTATGGCACATTTTATAAAAATATTTTAGTGTAGGACTGCTTCAAATGAGATTTGCCGTGACGTGGCGAAGCAGCTCAAGAAATTGCAATTTTTTGCCAAAAATCTCAAAATTTTTAAAATAAGTACAGTTTGGAATGTTTAGTGCCGCAGTGCACATTTGGTGCTGGCTTTTTGTTTTTTCTTCATTGAATTGGTCGGTGGTTGACCTCCACCTTGCTATGCACCCCAATTTGGGATGTATTCCATCTGTCTGGATTTTGGCGGTTGGTGACTGTTCACATTAAGTCATCAGGCTTTGTCCACAGGCTATTCACTTCATGCAGCATTTGCTTGGACCTGTCCCGCCCACAGCCATGACTCAGTCATGGGTACGGGATTGAAATAGACCAGGTGAGTGCTGCTAAGAGCAGTTCTACTATTCATATGTGAGGCCGTATGGCACATTTTATAAAAATATTTTAGTGTAGGACTGCTTCAAATGAGATTTGCCGTGACGTGGCGAAGCAGCTCAAGAAATTGCAATTTTTTGCCAAAAATCTCAAAATTTTTAAAATAAGTACAGTTTGGAATGTTTAGTGCCGCAGTGCACATTTGGTGCTGGCTTTTTGTTTTTTCTTCATTGAATTGGTCGGTGGTTGACCTCCACCTTGCTATGCACCCCAATTTGGGATGTATTCCATCTGTCTGGATTTTGGCGGTTGGTGACTGTTCACATTAAGTCATCAGGCTTTGTCCACAGGCTATTCACTTCATGCAGCATTTGCTTGGACCTGTCCCGCCCACAGCCATGACTCAGTCATGGGTACGGGATTGAAATAGACCAGGTGAGTGCTGCTAAGAGCAGTTCTACTATTCATATGTGAGGCCGTATGGCACATTTTATAAAAATATTTTAGTGTAGGACTGCTTCAAATGAGATTTGCCGTGACGTGGCGAAGCAGCTCAAGAAATTGCAATTTTTTGCCAAAAATCTCAAAATTTTTAAAATAAGTACAGTTTGGAATGTTTAGTGCCGCAGTGCACATTTGGTGCTGGCTTTTTGTTTTTTCTTCATTGAATTGGTCGGTGGTTGACCTCCACCTTGCTATGCACCCCAATTTGGGATGTATTCCATCTGTCTGGATTTTGGCGGTTGGTGACTGTTCACATTAAGTCATCAGGCTTTGTCCACAGGCTATTCACTTCATGCAGCATTTGCTTGGACCTGTCCCGCCCACAGCCATGACTCAGTCATGGGTACGGGATTGAAATAGACCAGGTGAGTGCTGCTAAGAGCAGTTCTACTATTCATATGTGAGGCCGTATGGCACATTTTATAAAAATATTTTAGTGTAGGACTGCTTCAAATGAGATTTGCCGTGACGTGGCGAAGCAGCTCAAGAAATTGCAATTTTTTGCCAAAAATCTCAAAATTTTTAAAATAAGTACAGTTTGGAATGTTTAGTGCCGCAGTGCACATTTGGTGCTGGCTTTTTGTTTTTTCTTCATTGAATTGGTCGGTGGTTGACCTCCACCTTGCTATGCACCCCAATTTGGGATGTATTCCATCTGTCTGGATTTTGGCGGTTGGTGACTGTTCACATTAAGTCATCAGGCTTTGTCCACAGGCTATTCACTTCATGCAGCATTTGCTTGGACCTGTCCCGCCCACAGCCATGACTCAGTCATGGGTACGGGATTGAAATAGACCAGGTGAGTGCTGCTAAGAGCAGTTCTACTATTCATATGTGAGGCCGTATGGCACATTTTATAAAAATATTTTAGTGTAGGACTGCTTCAAATGAGATTTGCCGTGACGTGGCGAAGCAGCTCAAGAAATTGCAATTTTTTGCCAAAAATCTCAAAATTTTTAAAATAAGTACAGTTTGGAATGTTTAGTGCCGCAGTGCACATTTGGTGCTGGCTTTTTGTTTTTTCTTCATTGAATTGGTCGGTGGTTGACCTCCACCTTGCTATGCACCCCAATTTGGGATGTATTCCATCTGTCTGGATTTTGGCGGTTGGTGACTGTTCACATTAAGTCATCAGGCTTTGTCCACAGGCTATTCACTTCATGCAGCATTTGCTTGGACCTGTTCCGCCCACAGCCATGACTCAGTCATGGGTACGGGATTGAAATAGACCAGGTGAGTGCTGCTAAGAGCAGTTCTACTATTCATATGTGAGGCCGTATGGCACATTTTATAAAAATATTTTAGTGTAGGACTGCTTCAAATGAGATTTGCCGTGACGTGGCGAAGCAGCTCAAGAAATTGCAATTTTTTGCCAAAAATCTCAAAATTTTTAAAATAAGTACAGTTTGGAATGTTTAGTGCCGCAGTGCACATTTGGTGCTGGCTTTTTGTTTTTTCTTCATTGAATTGGTCGGTGGTTGACCTCCACCTTGCTATGCACCCCAATTTGGGATGTATTCCATCTGTCTGGATTTTGGCGGTTGGTGACTGTTCACATTAAGTCATCAGGCTTTGTCCACAGGCTATTCACTTCATGCAGCATTTGCTTGGACCTGTCCCGCCCACAGCCATGACTCAGTCATGGGTACGGGATTGAAATAGACCAGGTGAGTGCTGCTAAGAGCAGTTCTACTATTCATATGTGAGGCCGTATGGCACATTTTATAAAAATATTTTAGTGTAGGACTGCTTCAAATGAGATTTGCCGTGACGTGGCGAAGCAGCTCAAGAAATTGCAATTTTTTGCCAAAAATCTCAAAATTTTTAAAATAAGTACAGTTTGGAATGTTTAGTGCCGCAGTGCACATTTGGTGCTGGCTTTTTGTTTTTTCTTCATTGAATTGGTCGGTGGTTGACCTCCACCTTGCTATGCACCCCAATTTGGGATGTATTCCATCTGTCTGGATTTTGGCGGTTGGTGACTGTTCACATTAAGTCATCAGGCTTTGTCCACAGGCTATTCACTTCATGCAGCATTTGCTTGGACCTGTCCCGCCCACAGCCATGACTCAGTCATGGGTACGGGATTGAAATAGACCAGGTGAGTGCTGCTAAGAGCAGTTCTACTATTCATATGTGAGGCCGTATGGCACATTTTATAAAAATATTTTAGTGTAGGACTGCTTCAAATGAGATTTGCCGTGACGTGGCGAAGCAGCTCAAGAAATTGCAATTTTTTGCCAAAAATCTCAAAATTTTTAAAATAAGTACAGTTTGGAATGTTTAGTGCCGCAGTGCACATTTGGTGCTGGCTTTTTGTTTTTTCTTCATTGAATTGGTCGGTGGTTGACCTCCACCTTGCTATGCACCCCAATTTGGGATGTATTCCATCTGTCTGGATTTTGGCGGTTGGTGACTGTTCACATTAAGTCATCAGGCTTTGTCCACAGGCTATTCACTTCATGCAGCATTTGCTTGGACCTGTCCCGCCCACAGCCATGACTCAGTCATGGGTACGGGATTGAAATAGACCAGGTGAGTGCTGCTAAGAGCAGTTCTACTATTCATATGTGAGGCCGTATGGCACATTTTATAAAAATATTTTAGTGTAGGACTGCTTCAAATGAGATTTGCCGTGACGTGGCGAAGCAGCTCAAGAAATTGCAATTTTTTGCCAAAAATCTCAAAATTTTTAAAATAAGTACAGTTTGGAATGTTTAGTGCCGCAGTGCACATTTGGTGCTGGCTTTTTGTTTTTTCTTCATTGAATTGGTCGGTGGTTGACCTCCACCTTGCTATGCACCCCAATTTGGGATGTATTCCATCTGTCTGGATTTTGGCGGTTGGTGACTGTTCACATTAAGTCATCAGGCTTTGTCCACAGGCTATTCACTTCATGCAGCATTTGCTTGGACCTGTCCCGCCCACAGCCATGACTCAGTCATGGGTACGGGATTGAAATAGACCAGGTGAGTGCTGCTAAGAGCAGTTCTACTATTCATATGTGAGGCCGTATGGCACATTTTATAAAAATATTTTAGTGTAGGACTGCTTCAAATGAGATTTGCCGTGACGTGGCGAAGCAGCTCAAGAAATTGCAATTTTTTGCCAAAAATCTCAAAATTTTTAAAATAAGTACAGTTTGGAATGTTTAGTGCCGCAGTGCACATTTGGTGCTGGCTTTTTGTTTTTTCTTCATTGAATTGGTCGGTGGTTGACCTCCACCTTGCTATGCACCCCAATTTGGGATGTATTCCATCTGTCTGGATTTTGGCGGTTGGTGACTGTTCACATTAAGTCATCAGGCTTTGTCCACAGGCTATTCACTTCATGCAGCATTTGCTTGGACCTGTCCCGCCCACAGCCATGACTCAGTCATGGGTACGGGATTGAAATAGACCAGGTGAGTGCTGCTAAGAGCAGTTCTACTATTCATATGTGAGGCCGTATGGCACATTTTATAAAAATATTTTAGTGTAGGACTGCTTCAAATGAGATTTGCCGTGACGTGGCGAAGCAGCTCAAGAAATTGCAATTTTTTGCCAAAAATCTCAAAATTTTTAAAATAAGTACAGTTTGGAATGTTTAGTGCCGCAGTGCACATTTGGTGCTGGCTTTTTGTTTTTTCTTCATTGAATTGGTCGGTGGTTGACCTCCACCTTGCTATGCACCCCAATTTGGGATGTATTCCATCTGTCTGGATTTTGGCGGTTGGTGACTGTTCACATTAAGTCATCAGGCTTTGTCCACAGGCTATTCACTTCATGCAGCATTTGCTTGGACCTGTCCCGCCCACAGCCATGACTCAGTCATGGGTACGGGATTGAAATAGACCAGGTGAGTGCTGCTAAGAGCAGTTCTACTATTCATATGTGAGGCCGTATGGCACATTTTATAAAAATATTTTAGTGTAGGACTGCTTCAAATGAGATTTGCCGTGACGTGGCGAAGCAGCTCAAGAAATTGCAATTTTTTGCCAAAAATCTCAAAATTTTTAAAATAAGTACAGTTTGGAATGTTTAGTGCCGCAGTGCACATTTGGTGCTGGCTTTTTGTTTTTTCTTCATTGAATTGGTCGGTGGTTGACCTCCACCTTGCTATGCACCCCAATTTGGGATGTATTCCATCTGTCTGGATTTTGGCGGTTGGTGACTGTTCACATTAAGTCATCAGGCTTTGTCCACAGGCTATTCACTTCATGCAGCATTTGCTTGGACCTGTCCCGCCCACAGCCATGACTCAGTCATGGGTACGGGATTGAAATAGACCAGGTGAGTGCTGCTAAGAGCAGTTCTACTATTCATATGTGAGGCCGTATGGCACATTTTATAAAAATATTTTAGTGTAGGACTGCTTCAAATGAGATTTGCCGTGACGTGGCGAAGCAGCTCAAGAAATTGCAATTTTTTGCCAAAAATCTCAAAATTTTTAAAATAAGTACAGTTTGGAATGTTTAGTGCCGCAGTGCACATTTGGTGCTGGCTTTTTGTTTTTTCTTCATTGAATTGGTCGGTGGTTGACCTCCACCTTGCTATGCACCCCAATTTGGGATGTATTCCATCTGTCTGGATTTTGGCGGTTGGTGACTGTTCACATTAAGTCATCAGGCTTTGTCCACAGGCTATTCACTTCATGCAGCATTTGCTTGGACCTGTCCCGCCCACAGCCATGACTCAGTCATGGGTACGGGATTGAAATAGACCAGGTGAGTGCTGCTAAGAGCAGTTCTACTATTCATATGTGAGGCCGTATGGCACATTTTATAAAAATATTTTAGTGTAGGACTGCTTCAAATGAGATTTGCCGTGACGTGGCGAAGCAGCTCAAGAAATTGCAATTTTTTGCCAAAAATCTCAAAATTTTTAAAATAAGTACAGTTTGGAATGTTTAGTGCCGCAGTGCACATTTGGTGCTGGCTTTTTGTTTTTTCTTCATTGAATTGGTCGGTGGTTGACCTCCACCTTGCTATGCACCCCAATTTGGGATGTATTCCATCTGTCTGGATTTTGGCGGTTGGTGACTGTTCACATTAAGTCATCAGGCTTTGTCCACAGGCTATTCACTTCATGCAGCATTTGCTTGGACCTGTCCCGCCCACAGCCATGACTCAGTCATGGGTACGGGATTGAAATAGACCAGGTGAGTGCTGCTAAGAGCAGTTCTACTATTCATATGTGAGGCCGTATGGCACATTTTATAAAAATATTTTAGTGTAGGACTGCTTCAAATGAGATTTGCCGTGACGTGGCGAAGCAGCTCAAGAAATTGCAATTTTTTGCCAAAAATCTCAAAATTTTTAAAATAAGTACAGTTTGGAATGTTTAGTGCCGCAGTGCACATTTGGTGCTGGCTTTTTGTTTTTTCTTCATTGAATTGGTCGGTGGTTGACCTCCACCTTGCTATGCACCCCAATTTGGGATGTATTCCATCTGTCTGGATTTTGGCGGTTGGTGACTGTTCACATTAAGTCATCAGGCTTTGTCCACAGGCTATTCACTTCATGCAGCATTTGCTTGGACCTGTCCCGCCCACAGCCATGACTCAGTCATGGGTACGGGATTGAAATAGACCAGGTGAGTGCTGCTAAGAGCAGTTCTACTATTCATATGTGAGGCCGTATGGCACATTTTATAAAAATATTTTAGTGTAGGACTGCTTCAAATGAGATTTGCCGTGACGTGGCGAAGCAGCTCAAGAAATTGCAATTTTTTGCCAAAAATCTCAAAATTTTTAAAATAAGTACAGTTTGGAATGTTTAGTGCCGCAGTGCACATTTGGTGCTGGCTTTTTGTTTTTTCTTCATTGAATTGGTCGGTGGTTGACCTCCACCTTGCTATGCACCCCAATTTGGGATGTATTCCATCTGTCTGGATTTTGGCGGTTGGTGACTGTTCACATTAAGTCATCAGGCTTTGTCCACAGGCTATTCACTTCATGCAGCATTTGCTTGGACCTGTCCCGCCCACAGCCATGACTCAGTCATGGGTACGGGATTGAAATAGACCAGGTGAGTGCTGCTAAGAGCAGTTCTACTATTCATATGTGAGGCCGTATGGCACATTTTATAAAAATATTTTAGTGTAGGACTGCTTCAAATGAGATTTGCCGTGACGTGGCGAAGCAGCTCAAGAAATTGCAATTTTTTGCCAAAAATCTCAAAATTTTTAAAATAAGTACAGTTTGGAATGTTTAGTGCCGCAGTGCACATTTGGTGCTGGCTTTTTGTTTTTTCTTCATTGAATTGGTCGGTGGTTGACCTCCACCTTGCTATGCACCCCAATTTGGGATGTATTCCATCTGTCTGGATTTTGGCGGTTGGTGACTGTTCACATTAAGTCATCAGGCTTTGTCCACAGGCTATTCACTTCATGCAGCATTTGCTTGGACCTGTCCCGCCCACAGCCATGACTCAGTCATGGGTACGGGATTGAAATAGACCAGGTGAGTGCTGCTAAGAGCAGTTCTACTATTCATATGTGAGGCCGTATGGCACATTTTATAAAAATATTTTAGTGTAGGACTGCTTCAAATGAGATTTGCCGTGACGTGGCGAAGCAGCTCAAGAAATTGCAATTTTTTGCCAAAAATCTCAAAATTTTTAAAATAAGTACAGTTTGGAATGTTTAGTGCCGCAGTGCACATTTGGTGCTGGCTTTTTGTTTTTTCTTCATTGAATTGGTCGGTGGTTGACCTCCACCTTGCTATGCACCCCAATTTGGGATGTATTCCATCTGTCTGGATTTTGGCGGTTGGTGACTGTTCACATTAAGTCATCAGGCTTTGTCCACAGGCTATTCACTTCATGCAGCATTTGCTTGGACCTGTCCCGCCCACAGCCATGACTCAGTCATGGGTACGGGATTGAAATAGACCAGGTGAGTGCTGCTAAGAGCAGTTCTACTATTCATATGTGAGGCCGTATGGCACATTTTATAAAAATATTTTAGTGTAGGACTGCTTCAAATGAGATTTGCCGTGACGTGGCGAAGCAGCTCAAGAAATTGCAATTTTTTGCCAAAAATCTCAAAATTTTTAAAATAAGTACAGTTTGGAATGTTTAGTGCCGCAGTGCACATTTGGTGCTGGCTTTTTGTTTTTTCTTCATTGAATTGGTCGGTGGTTGACCTCCACCTTGCTATGCACCCCAATTTGGGATGTATTCCATCTGTCTGGATTTTGGCGGTTGGTGACTGTTCACATTAAGTCATCAGGCTTTGTCCACAGGCTATTCACTTCATGCAGCATTTGCTTGGACCTGTCCCGCCCACAGCCATGACTCAGTCATGGGTACGGGATTGAAATAGACCAGGTGAGTGCTGCTAAGAGCAGTTCTACTATTCATATGTGAGGCCGTATGGCACATTTTATAAAAATATTTTAGTGTAGGACTGCTTCAAATGAGATTTGCCGTGACGTGGCGAAGCAGCTCAAGAAATTGCAATTTTTTGCCAAAAATCTCAAAATTTTTAAAATAAGTACAGTTTGGAATGTTTAGTGCCGCAGTGCACATTTGGTGCTGGCTTTTTGTTTTTTCTTCATTGAATTGGTCGGTGGTTGACCTCCACCTTGCTATGCACCCCAATTTGGGATGTATTCCATCTGTCTGGATTTTGGCGGTTGGTGACTGTTCACATTAAGTCATCAGGCTTTGTCCACAGGCTATTCACTTCATGCAGCATTTGCTTGGACCTGTCCCGCCCACAGCCATGACTCAGTCATGGGTACGGGATTGAAATAGACCAGGTGAGTGCTGCTAAGAGCAGTTCTACTATTCATATGTGAGGCCGTATGGCACATTTTATAAAAATATTTTAGTGTAGGACTGCTTCAAATGAGATTTGCCGTGACGTGGCGAAGCAGCTCAAGAAATTGCAATTTTTTGCCAAAAATCTCAAAATTTTTAAAATAAGTACAGTTTGGAATGTTTAGTGCCGCAGTGCACATTTGGTGCTGGCTTTTTGTTTTTTCTTCATTGAATTGGTCGGTGGTTGACCTCCACCTTGCTATGCACCCCAATTTGGGATGTATTCCATCTGTCTGGATTTTGGCGGTTGGTGACTGTTCACATTAAGTCATCAGGCTTTGTCCACAGGCTATTCACTTCATGCAGCATTTGCTTGGACCTGTCCCGCCCACAGCCATGACTCAGTCATGGGTACGGGATTGAAATAGACCAGGTGAGTGCTGCTAAGAGCAGTTCTACTATTCATATGTGAGGCCGTATGGCACATTTTATAAAAATATTTTAGTGTAGGACTGCTTCAAATGAGATTTGCCGTGACGTGGCGAAGCAGCTCAAGAAATTGCAATTTTTTGCCAAAAATCTCAAAATTTTTAAAATAAGTACAGTTTGGAATGTTTAGTGCCGCAGTGCACATTTGGTGCTAGCTTTTTGTTTTTTCTTCATTGAATTGGTCGGTGGTTGACCTCCACCTTGCTATGCACCCCAATTTGGGATGTATTCCATCTGTCTGGATTTTGGCGGTTGGTGACTGTTCACATTAAGTCATCAGGCTTTGTCCACAGGCTATTCACTTCATGCAGCATTTGCTTGGACCTGTCCCGCCCACAGCCATGACTCAGTCATGGGTACGGGATTGAAATAGACCAGGTGAGTGCTGCTAAGAGCAGTTCTACTATTCATATGTGAGGCCGTATGGCACATTTTATAAAAATATTTTAGTGTAGGACTGCTTCAAATGAGATTTGCCGTGACGTGGCGAAGCAGCTCAAGAAATTGCAATTTTTTGCCAAAAATCTCAAAATTTTTAAAATAAGTACAGTTTGGAATGTTTAGTGCCGCAGTGCACATTTGGTGCTGGCTTTTTGTTTTTTCTTCATTGAATTGGTCGGTGGTTGACCTCCACCTTGCTATGCACCCCAATTTGGGATGTATTCCATCTGTCTGGATTTTGGCGGTTGGTGACTGTTCACATTAAGTCATCAGGCTTTGTCCACAGGCTATTCACTTCATGCAGCATTTGCTTGGACCTGTCCCGCCCACAGCCATGACTCAGTCATGGGTACGGGATTGAAATAGACCAGGTGAGTGCTGCTAAGAGCAGTTCTACTATTCATATGTGAGGCCGTATGGCACATTTTATAAAAATATTTTAGTGTAGGACTGCTTCAAATGAGATTTGCCGTGACGTGGCGAAGCAGCTCAAGAAATTGCAATTTTTTGCCAAAAATCTCAAAATTTTTAAAATAAGTACAGTTTGGAATGTTTAGTGCCGCAGTGCACATTTGGTGCTGGCTTTTTGTTTTTTCTTCATTGAATTGGTCGGTGGTTGACCTCCACCTTGCTATGCACCCCAATTTGGGATGTATTCCATCTGTCTGGATTTTGGCGGTTGGTGACTGTTCACATTAAGTCATCAGGCTTTGTCCACAGGCTATTCACTTCATGCAGCATTTGCTTGGACCTGTCCCGCCCACAGCCATGACTCAGTCATGGGTACGGGATTGAAATAGACCAGGTGAGTGCTGCTAAGAGCAGTTCTACTATTCATATGTGAGGCCGTATGGCACATTTTATAAAAATATTTTAGTGTAGGACTGCTTCAAATGAGATTTGCCGTGACGTGGCGAAGCAGCTCAAGAAATTGCAATTTTTTGCCAAAAATCTCAAAAATTTTTAAAATAAGTACAGTTTGGAATGTTTAGTGCCGCAGTGCACATTTGGTGCTGGCTTTTTGTTTTTTCCAACATTGCAACATTTGTAAGCTGGAGAATAAGAACCTTTCAGACCCTTATCCAGTTGGCAGTAGATGGCCCCCCTCACTTGTCTCTTTTGGTGCCCCTGTCGCGCACCCCCAGGGGCTCTGGTTAAGCTGAGCTGTGAATATTTTTGAGCTTCATGGGAGAAACCATGGGGTATTGTATTGCCATCTACACTCAATTAGAAGGAAACAGATTTTATAATGAAATCTGTGCACAGGATTCCTGATATTGACTATTCCCTGTGCACAGGACTATTTCCAATTCACCGCTATAATGCATCATCCGGGTGTTTTACCGGAATATACCAGTGTATCAGTAAATAAAGAAGTGCTTGTGTCCAGAGAGTGCGGCCTCTTGGTTGGCTTCCAGCTTCATGCTCTTTTCTACCTTCCTACCTCCATTCCTTCCTTCTCTTTTTCCTCTCTTCATTCTCTTTCCTTTCTTTAGTCCATCTCCTTATTCACTTCCTCTTCTCTTTCATTCTGCTCTTTCCTTTTTTATTTTATTTCCTTTGCTCTTTCTTTACTTCCTTCTTTCAATCTTTTTTTCTTTGCTTTCTTCTTACTTCCTTCTTCTTAACTTCCTTCCTTCATTCTCCTCACTTTCTTTGGTCCATCTCCTTACGTCTTCTTTTCTTTCAATTACACTCTTACCTTTGTTATCTCTTGTTCCTTTCCTTTGATCTTTCTTTACTTCCTTCTCTCCATATTTTTTCCTTTTTTCTTTTATTTCTTCCTCCCTAACTTCCTTCATTCCTTCCTTCTCGTTTTCCTCCCTTCATTCTCTTTCCTTTCTTTAGTCCATTTTCTTACTTCTTTTTTATTTCATTCTACTCTTTCCTTCCTTACCTTTTTCCTTTCCTTTGCCTTTTCTTTACTTCCTTCTCTCCATAATGTTTCCTTTTTTTCTTTCTTTTTTTTCCTTCCTAACTTCCTTCACTCCTTTCTTCTCTTTTCCTCCCTTCATTCTCTTTCCTTTCTTTAGTCCATTTCCTTACTTTTTTTAATTTCATTCCACTCTTTCGTTCTTTATCTTTTTCCTTTCCTTTGCTCTTTTTTTTACTTCCTTCTCTCCATAATTTTTCCTTTTCTCTTTCCTTTTTTCCTTCATAACTTCCTTTATTCATGCCTTCTTTTATTCCTCTCTTCATTCTCTTTATTTTCTTTAGTCCATTTCCTCACTTACTACCTCTCTTCTTCCATTCCACTTTTTCCTTCCTTATCTCTTTTTCCTTTCCTTCGCTTTCTTTACTTCCTCATCACCATATTTTTTTTCCTTTTTTTCTTTCCTTTCATCCTTCCTAACTTTCTTCATTCCTGCCTTCTTTTTCCTCCTTCATTCTCTCTCTTTTTAGTCCATTTCCGTAGTTCCTATTTTCTTTCATTCCACTTGTTCCTTCCTTATCTCTTTTTCCTTTCCTTTGCTCTTTCTTTAATTCCTTCTCTCCATAACCATATTATTTTCCTTTTTTCTTTCATTTCTTCCTTCCTAACTTCATTTATTCCTTTCTTCTTTTTTTCCGCCCTTCATTTCCTTACTTACTCTTTTCATTCATTCATTCATTCATTCATTCATTCATTCATTACACTCTTTACTTTCTTATCTCTTTTTTTCCTTTCCTTTGCTCTTTCTTTACTTTCTTCTCAGCAAATTTTTTCATTTTTTCTTTTGTTTCTTACTTCGTTACTTCCTTAATTCCTTCCTTCTCTTTTTCCTCTCTTCATTCTCTTTCCTTCCTTCTTTAGCCCATCTCCTTACTTATTGTCATGATCCAGGACCAGTGTTCCCCGCTCCAGAGTTTCCCAGACCCGGCCTGGTCATGTCAGGGGTTAATTCCCATCAGCCTCGTTCCAGTTTCAGAAAACACAATATCTGGGTGCTGCACCGGCATTTCAGCGCTGGATATAGTTTTGCTCTGCAGCCTGTGACTGGCTCTGGTGAGATTTACTGTTTGATCTGACTCCTTGTTACCGTGCCCTGACCTCTACCCTCCTCTATTCGTCCATCTGTCCCAGTCCCTGACTTCCCGCTCCTGTCATTTGTTTACCCATCCTGGTTCATCTTCCTTCACGTGTTTGTGTCTCCCCACCCTCCGGTCTTGATTTCTGTTCCCTGTGCCCTTTGTGTTCCCCTCCCCATACCTGATCTTCCGGCATCCGACCTCGGTTCTGTTTTCTGACCTGATCTTAATCCTCCCTCTGCACTGACTTGACTTTCCCAGCTTGACCCTGTCTTTTTGACTACTCTATTGCCCCCGGTGGTTTGCCTGTGAACTGCCTGCTGATGTTACTCTGCTGTACTTCAGCCTCCTTTATGTTACAGTGTTACTTTGACTCTCCTTCACTACTCTGCTGCCACCTAGTGGGGAATACGCTGTACTACTTCTTACCAGCCCTTTGTACAGAGTGACACTTAGGGGTACTTTACACGCTGCGACATCGCTGCCGATATATTGTCGGGGTCACGTCGTTAGTGACGCACATCCAGCGCCGGTAGCAACATCGCAGTGTGTAACACTAATGAGCCATTATCAACGATCGCAAAATCGTTCCAAAACGGTGATCGTTGACACGTCGTTCATTTTCTTAATATCGCTGCTGCCACCGGTACGATGTTGTTTGTCGTTCCTGCGGCAGCACACATCGCTCTGTCTGACACCGCGGGAGAGATGAACATCTCCTTACCTGCGTCCACCGGAAAAAGGAGGAAGGAAGGAGGTGGGCGGGATGTTCCGTCCGCTCATCTCCGCCCCTCCTTTTCTATTGGGCGGCGGTTCAGTGATGCTGCTGTGACGTCGTTGTGACGCTGAACGAACCGCCCCCTTAGAAAGGAGGCGGTTCACCGGTTACAGCAACGTCGCAGAGCAGGTATGTGCGTGTGACTCTACCGTAGCGATAATGTTCGCTACGGCAACAATCACCACATATCGGCCATACGCCGGGGGCGGGTGCTATCGCGCTGGACATCGCCAGGAAATGCTAGCGATGTCGCAGCATGTAAAGTTCCCCTGTCTCTATTCTTTCATTCCACTTTTTCCTTCCAGTTGTTCTTTCTTTACTTCCTTTTCTCCATATTTTTTTTCATTTTCTCTTTTGTTTCTTAATCCTAACTTTCTTCATTCCTTCCTCCTCTCTTCTCTATCCTTCCTTGTTCCATTTACTTCCTTCCTCCCATCCTTCTAACATTACCTTTTTTTCTTTCTTTCCTATCTTCCATGCTCACCTCTCTTTCATTCCTCCCTTTCTCCCCTCCCTCCTTCATTCCTTTTTCTTCCTTCCTCCTCTCATTATATTTTTCCTACATTTCTTCCTTCCTACACTAATATAGATAAGATCACTAGTGTTCCTTGATACTTGTTACGTTCAGTCCAGGGGTGGACCCATGGGATCATGCACCGGACTCCCCCAGGGAGGCCACCAAGAGCAAACCCCTATACAGGGATTGTCTGGCGACCACCCCAGAGGGCCTAGATGCACAGTGGCTGGAACACAGGCGGGGTACCGGGAGCGTCTTTGGAAAGTCCGGAGGGAATACTGAGGCCAGTCCTGTGATGTCTTCGGACCGGAGGGAATCGGAACGGGTGACCGGAGCCGGGTGAAGACAGCAGGAGGAGTCCGGGACCAGTGACGAGTGCAGGATGGAGACTTCAGATGTAATCCGGAGTGAAGCAGAGGGACTATGGAGAGGTCCACTGCTAACGGACACCGGGGAATCTCCAGGGAGCCGGACCAGCTGTGGCACACACCGGGCGTCAGGTTCTGAGGACAGAGACAGGATTAATACAGGAACAGGACACAGAGGCCTTGAACACAATCACAAGATACTAAGCTGTGGGAACTTGTTGAACAAGCACCGTCCGTATGTAATAGGAAGTCTTTTATACCCTGCACCTGCAATCAGCCATCTCCTGTTCCAGGGATGCTGGCCCTTTAAGAAAAGGTGAATGAGCATGCCCGCGCCATAATGCGCGAAGCCCGGGAGCCAGAGTCAAGCACAGGAGGCCGGGGACAGGATGCAGAGGAGCCGGAGGCAGAGTCCCGAGTCGCAGGAAGCAGGGGGGACCGCCGAGCTGGAAGCACGGGGGACACAGGGGAGCAGGAGCGGGAGCCGCGGCTGCTGTCGGTGAGCACGGGGACCGGATCAGTGGGTACGGAGCGTTGCCGGGAAACTGGGACCGGATCAGTGGGTAAGGAGCAGTGCCGGGACACCGGGGGCGTGACAATACTAGTGGCAGAGACATTACTGTGATAACCTGTTATACAATGTATCCAGTGACACAGTGATTAGCTACGTCTGCTGTTCATCCTGGTCTTCCTGGTTCATGACTACCTAGCTAGAACTGTTGCAAATCTCCATTTTCCTGATGATATATCCTCTATTTAACAAAACACATTCCTATCAATGATTGCAGATAATGTATGGGGAAGTGTATTAACAATTGCTTATTGAAATAGGATATACCGGGTTAGGAATCGCTTCTGCTGCCAATTTAAAAGTCATTTTACTGCTACTCAGCGAGGAACACATTTCCAAGGATGTTTCTAGAAAATGACTCCGAGATAGAAAACTTGTAAGTTTCTAATATCGTCCTGCAGATAATGTAACGAGTCAGCAGACTGCGCACCATTATCCCGGCTCCGCTGTTATTGGCTCATCATTGCAATCAATGCAATGTATTATCTCATGATCTGCAATTTATTCCAAATCACCTAAATTAAACCTAAAGTGGCAAAACAGCATTCCAAAAAGTGCTGTCTACAAAGTTTCCTATTGGGAGCAGATATAGTCACTGCATTGCTTAATTGATAACTCCCCTAGCCCACCAGGGCTTTATACGGTCCCTGTACTTTCTACAACTTGATATCATTTGATAGATTAAGTGTCAAATAGATACATAAATAAATAATGTTGCCCTATCCCCAAAAATATCACTCCAAAGTGCTGACCACTAGATGTCTCCATCCGGTAACTAGTCAAGTGTAATCTCCAGCACCAGAGAAACCCCAAGATAAATTAAAAGAAGCAGAACAAATATGTATCTCTCTAATGGAATTGGGACTAGTAGCTCTTTGCTCCTGCTCTCCTGTCTGACAAGCAACAAACAGGGGGACAGAGGGGTTTTCTTTACAGAAAGTCAGAAAAAAAATGATCTCTTTGCTACTGCTCTCCTGTGTATCAAACTGCAAACAGGGGAGAAGCAAGATTTTTCTACAGAAAGTGTGACAAGCAGTTATCTATTTGCTCTTGGTCTCCTGGCTGTCAAACTGCAAACACGGGGAGAGGGAGTTTTCTCTACAGGCAGTTGGTCAAGAAAGTATCTCTTTGCTCTGTCAAACTTTAAGCACGAGGAGAGGTGGGTTTTATCTAGAACAAGTGAGAAAATCAGTTATCTCTTTTGATCCTGCTCTCCTGTCTGTCAAACTGCAAAAAGGGGAAGAAGGGCGGTTTCTTTACAGGAAGTTGGACAAGAAAGTATATCTTTGCTCCTGCTCTCCTGTCTGTCAAACGTCAAGCACGAGGAGAGGTGGGTTTTATCTAGAACAAGTGAGAAAAACAGTTATCTCTTTTGATCCTGCTCTCCTGTCTGTCAAACTGAAAACAGGGGAGAGATGGGATTTCTCTACACGAAGTGGGACAAGTAGTTATCTATTTGCTCCTGCTCTCCTGTCTGTCAATCTGCAAACAGGGGAAGAAGGGCGGTTTCTCTACAGGAGGTTGGACAAGAAAGTATCTTTTTGCTCCTGCTCTCCTGTCTGTCAAACTTCAAGCACGAGGAGAGGTGGGTTTTACTTACAACAAGTGAGAAAAGCAGTTATCTCTTTTGGTCCTGCTCTCCTATCTGTCAAACTGCAAACAGGGGGAGAGGGAGTTTTCTCTACAGGAAGTTGGTCAAGAAAGTATCTCTTTGCTCCTGCTCTCCTGTCTGTCAAACTTCAAGCAGAAGGAGAACTGGGTTTTCTTCACATAAAGTGGGACAAGTAATTATTATCTCTTTACTCCTGCTCTTCTGTCTGTCAAACTGCAGAAAGGGAGAAAAGCGGGATTTCTCTTCAGGAAGTAGGACAAATAGTTATGTCTTTGCTCTTGCTCTCCTGTCTGTCAAACTTAAAAAAAGGGGGAGAAGCGGGATTTCTGTACAAGAAGTGGGACAAGTATTCATCACTTTGCTCTTGCTCTACTGTCTGGCAAACAGGGGGAGAGGTAAGTTTTCTCTACAGGAAGTGTGACAAGTATTTATCTATTTGCTCTTGCTCTCCTGTCTGTCAAACTTAAAAAAGAGGGAGAGGCAGGATTTCTGTACAAGAAGTGGGACAAGTATTCATCACTTTGCTCTTGCTCTACTGTCTGGCAAACAGGGGGAGAGGTAAGTTTTCTCTACAGGAAGTGTGGCAAGTATTTATCTCTTTGCTCTTGCTCTCCTGTCTGTCAAACTTAAAAAAGGGGGAGAGGCAGGATGTACAAGAAGTGGGACAAGTATTCATCACTTTGTTCTTTGCTACTGCGTTCCTGTCTGTCAAACAGCAAACAAGGGGAGAGGTGAGTTTTCTATACAGGAAGTGTGGCAAGTATTTATCTCTTTGCTCTTACTCTCCTGTCTGTCAAACTGCAAACAGGGGAGAAGCAGGATTTCTCTACAGGAAGTGGAAAAAGTAGTTATCTATGTGTTTCTGCTTTCCTATCTGTCAAACTGCAAACAGGTAGGGAAGGGTGGTTTTTCTACAGGAAGTTGGAAAGGAAAGAATCTCTTTGCTCCTGCTCTCCTGTCTGTCAAACTTCAAGCAGAAGTGGGTTTTCTCCACATAAAGTGGGACAAGTAGTTATCTTTTTGCTCCTGCTCTCCTGTCTGTCAAATTGCAGAAAGGGAGAAGAGCGAAATTTATCTACATGAAGTTGGACAAGTAATTATCTCTTAAATCTTGCTCTCCTGTTTGTCAAACTAAAAAAACAGAGGGAGAGGCGGGATTTCTGTACAAGAAGTGGGACAAGTCTTTGCTCCTGCTCTCAATGTCTGTCAAACTGCAAACAGGGGAAGAAGGGCGGTTTCTCTACAGGAGGTTGGACAAGAAAGTATCTTTTTGCTCCTGCTCTCCTGTCTGTCAAACTTCAAGCATGAGGAGAGGTGGGTTTTACTTACAACAAGTGAGAAAAGCAGTTATCTCTTTTGGTCCTGCTCTCCTATCTGTCAAACTGCAAACAGGGGGAGAGGGAGTTTTCTCTACAGGAAGTTGGTCAAGAAAGTATCTCTTTGCTCCTGCTCTCCTATCTGTCAAACTTCAAGCAGAAGGAGAACTGGGTTTTCTTCACATAAAGTGGGACAAGTAATTATTAGCT
>NW_027444263.1:0-26198 GCF_048569485.1 Anomaloglossus baeobatrachus
TCTCTTATTGGCATGGGCTTTTTGCCTCAGAATGGATATGTTTCGCGAACTGACACCTCTGCAATGGTTAATGTGCTAAGGCCAGATTGAAAGTAATAGTTGTTGATTTAATTGTTGCTGCTTTAATACCCTGCTTATCAAACAGTATACGTGTATTCATGTAAAGTACAAATTGCTGACTCATCCTATAATGTAATGTCTTACTTAACCTTCAATAAAACGAGTTTAAAAAAAAGAAATGCGACATGGTGTCAGCAATCTATCCTTACAAATATTGTGCAGCAAAAGTCAATTAGCGCTCCTTCCCTTCCGAGATCTGCCATGTGCCTTAGCATAATTAGACTATATTTAGGGTATATGTGTACTCAGGAGAAATTGCACAACCAACTGGGGCTTCATTCACCTGTTACCCTTTCAAAAATGAGAAATTTTTGGCTAAATCAACATTATTGTGAAAGAAAAATATTCAATTTTCACAGCCCATTGCTATATAATTCTATGATTCAGCTGAGGGTTCAAAGCGCTCAGTATACCCCTGCATAAATTCATTGAGGGGTGTAGTTTCAAATAAGGGTTTACTGTGAGGGTCTCTGTTGTTTTGCCATCTCAGGGGCTGTCGAAATTTTACATGGCTTCTGCAATGTCTTCCAGAACAAACCCTAGTTTTTGACCACATAGGTGGTTTCAACATACTCAGGAGAAAGTGGACCCCACAACCTATGGTGCAATTTCTCCTGTTTCCCTTGTGAAAATGAGAAACTTTGGGGCTACAGCAATCATTTTTGTGGCAAACCATGCAATATTTAATTTTCACGGCCTAATATTGTCTGATTCTGTGGAACACCTGTGGGATCAAGATGCATATCACACCCGTCTATGAATCCTGTATGGGTGTAGTTTCTTAAATGGAGTCACTTGTGGGGGTTTCTAGTGTTTTGGCACATCGGGGGGTTCAACAAATGCTACATGAAGTCCAAAATCTATTCCATACAAATTTGAGCTGCAAAAATCAAATAGCACTTCTTCCCTTCCAAACCCTCCCATGTATCCAATCAGTAGTTTCCAACCACACATGGAGTATTAATGTATCAACAAATAAAAAAAATTGTTTAAAAAATGATGCTGATGTAAAGTAGAAATGTGGTAAATTTTACTTATTAACTATTTTGTGAGGTAGAAGCATGTGCTTTAAAGGCATAAAAATTGACAGTTCGGAAATTGGAAATTTTTGGTCATTTTTGCCAAATTTTCAATATTTTCATAGATTAATGCAATCATATCGACCTAAATTTACCAGAAACATAAAGCACAATGTGTCACAAAAAAAACAATGTCAGAATCACTAAGATATGTGGAAGCATTCCAGAGATATTACCACATAAATTGACATGTCAGATTTGAAAACATTGGCCAGGTGAGGAAAATGAAATGAAAACAGGCTTCGGCGTAAGAGGGTTAAACACCAAAATAATATGTGGTGTATGTTATTTTATTTGGATCATATAGATACTGTAGTTTGGGTCATGTTCTAACAAATGATTGAGGGTTCAAACCATTTTTTGAAGTCATGATGTGACATTTGGAGATGGCTAGCTATATGAGAAAAACCTTTACAACCGTCAGCCATGGTCAAGAGCTAGGTCACTGTACTGACCCGATCTCTTACACAATAAAGACTATACCTTGGAAGCTGCTACAAGTTGGGCTGTGCTGGCTGCAATTTCATGGGAACAAACAATGAGATCTTCAAATTTCCCTTTTCCTTGCACCACAAGGTCTGCAGCATCTCTGAAAAGGATAGATGATAATAAAAGCTAGATTGTATACAATAATAAAAATAGCAAAAAAAAAACCCCAAATGGTATAAATATAATCACTCAAAACAACATACTTCCTAGTAAGAGAAAGCTGACTGCTTTCTTTTCCATTCTCTCCATTGAGTCATTTGAGAAGAATCAGAAGAGAAGCAGTCATCAAGTGATCGGCCGTATGCAAATCGCACATGAGCAGTCTCGTGACGAGTGTCGGGAAAAGTGGTCACAATGCAATCCTAACAGTGAGCACGTTACACATTATCAAGGTTCATATGTTGGAATTCCTGTCAATTTCCATAATTAATTTTGAAATAATTAATGGTTAAGGACTGGTACGTATAGTTCAACAATCTCCAACCAGTGCCCTTCCAGCTGTATCCAATACACAACTCCCAGCATGGCGTGACAGCCTGTGGTAGTAAAGGCATACTGTTAGTTGTAGTCTGTGCAGACTGGAGACCATTGCCTTACCTTAGTAGTCAATATTGATGAAAGCTTAGATCGGGGTTGGCTCCTATCATGTATTTCAAAAGGTAGCCTCTCCTTGTTATGTGTCGGACTGCCATTTGGAGAAACACTGCTCCAGAGAACGGTGTTGGAACTAACAGTTGAGCGGTCTCATAAGCACACAAAGCTCAGTGAGCCAAGAAGTGCTGTGACAGAGAAAGAGATAAAAGGATTTTTTTTCTCTAGGTTCAGTCCTCTGTTCAGTCAGTTGAGTAAAAAATGTATTTCTTCTGTTGTCATAGCCTTTCTCCTTGACTCATGCAGCTATGTGTGCCTACCATACAGCTCCTCTGTCAGTTGAAACACAGGTCTTGGTAGCAGTGTTCCTTCAAACTGCAGCCCTTCTGATATGTGACTAGGACAGGCTGCCGTTTGAATTATGTGACAAGGGCCAAAACACTTTTAAACAAATTAGACAAAATAAAATATACCTGCTCTCAACCATTTAGAAAACCTGGTCACTAAAAAAAGTCCAATGTGAGCAACCATGAAGATGAACATATTTTTTTTATTTCTTTCTTAGAGCACACAAAATATCAAAATGTTTCCATTGGAATGATTTTAAAATATTCTTCTGTATCTAGTTATTGATTTTGGAGCTTTATTTTGGCACAGCCCCTGCTGTTCTTTCCATTTTGAATCAAAAGATCCAACTTATGTGTCCACTATCAGTGGTCATATATACCAAGCACAACTATCTGCCACCTGGATCACCTTGTCTATGGCATCAGAGTGATTTCTTTTAGGTTTTTATTTCCACTTGCGGTGTCAGCCGAGGGTCATACGACTGTGATGAGATCTTGCGATCGTATCACAGCTTTGGAGAAGAGGGAGGGAGCACTTTTTCCCATCTCCTCCGCTGTCTGTCTCTGCGTGCACCGCACTGCAGTCACATAACATGCGAGTGCAGGGCGATGTTTCACAAGCTCCCATAGGCTTGTATGGGGGTGCGTAAGCCGAGACTCGCTGCAAAACGCAGCATGCTGTGATTGCACCAAGAGAACAATTTGTGTTGAGAAATAAAAGGAAAGAGGAAACTGCCTCATTGACTAACACTGGTGCGAGTGCGATCTGATTTTTTTATCGGATCGCACTCACCCCAGAAAATTGCAAGTGGAAAAGAGCCCTTAATGTGCAGATCAGTAAATAATCAGTGCACCAGATGTGGCTCCTTCTCACCGAATTCAAGGTATCAGGTGGACTTTGTGAAAGGAAGTCATGTAACAGTATTTGGAACCATAACACGTATGTAACAGTCATATGAGTTAGGGTGGATTTTTTTTTTTTAAATTATTACAATTGAAAGTATTATACGTTTTGATGAAATAAAACATTTAATGTAGGACAACCCCTTAAAAGAGTATTCCGGTTAGACGAAGGTCAGTGGAATGAATGGAGCCACATTCCGTTCAAATGGGGATAAAAGTGCCCAGTTCTTGGTACGGGCATCAAAGGTCTGAACTCCACTGATCTAGAAGTTATCACCTATCCTGTGAAACCTTCTTGCAACCGGAATACTCCATTTCTGTATGTTCCTGGAGAATGCAAAACAAGGAGCTCACGTACACCATCACAGTAGCACCCCAGCCCACAGCCTTGGAAGCCGAGATCAGTCCTTCTGTCCATCTTGAGTTTCTGGCATAAAATTCTGTGAGAGATGCTGCACCCTACAGAAAACGTACATAACAGAGATGGTGAACATGTCCTCTGACGTAAGGTACAGAGTTGATGTCTTATCACAAACGCAAGTAAAAACAATGAAAATCGATTTAAAAGCTGGACTGCATTAAAAATGGACTTTTATCAAACTGCATTAGGGCATGTTCACACTGCACATTTTTCTGTCATTTTTGAGCAGGACTGCCTTCCTTTTCACACGGAAGACGCTCAATTCTTAAAAAGAAAAAAATTACAAAACGAAGCCTCAAAAGATGCAAATACTTTGTCAATATTTCTGCTTTGAAAAAAAATCGCTTGCGTGTTCTTCAGTGTGTGATGGATTTAAAAAATACTTCCAGAAAACGTAATTAAAGATGTCCAAAGACTCACGATAAAAAGCCAGAAGAAAGAAAACCTTGAAAAAGCGTCAGGAAAAGACCAAAAATAATGTTAAAAAAGAAGCCTCAAGCTTATTCAACAGAAAATGAGCGATTGCTGATGCATCTTCTGCTTGTTAAAGGAACATTTTTGACTACAGGAAAAAGATGCAGTGTGAACATATCCCTACTCTGCAGGCCAGTCTGGTGTTTTGCAGGCATACAAACTGTATAAGTATCTATATAATTCAGGGTGTAAAAGTCTACAGGACAACAATGCAGAAGATAGATAGAAATAGTTTATGCAGTTTCAGAAAAAAAACACCCCAGGAAGCATTAATAGATGCTGCAATGTGCAGGATCTCAGTTAGGCTGGAGTCACATTAGCATATGGCATCCGATGTGAGAGCAACGGATGCGGAATGCTAATGACCCCCGGCTCAGGCTCTGCTGCGAGCGTGAGCCGAGTGTCATGCGACTGACTTGATCTTGTGATCAGGTCACAGCTGTGAAGCTGAGGGCGGCTGCGGCAGAGGAGAGAGAGGGGTTAATCCCCCCATCTCCTCCATTGTCAGCCTGTGCGTATATCGCACTGCACTGGGATAACATCCAAGTGCAGTCCGATGTTTCTCTGCAATATTCTGCTAGAGCCGTATCGATCGCACCCATTTAAGTGAATGGGTGCGAGGGATATGCCTCTCGCAGAAAATCGAAGCATGTTGCGACTTTTCTCGAATCCACTATTTGGATGGGAGAAAAGCTGACCATCTGCTCTCCCTCATTGACTAACATTGGTCAGAGTGCAATGCGAGATTTTCTCGTATTGCACTCGTCCGTTTTTTACGCTCGTGTGAGCGCACCCTTACAGAGGAACTACAAGTCACATCAAGGAATAAATATATAAGCTTTTTTTGTGACCGAAAAATGCATTTCTACCTTGGCTCGAGGTCTTATAAGGGTAATATACAGGTATATAGCATTTAAATCTCAACTAGTTGTGTTACTGTAGCAGCGGCTACAGGGAGAAAATAAAATTATATTTTCCCAGTAGCCGCTCACTTCCAATCTTCAGGGCTTTTCAGAAAGCAGATAAAGTCAGTCACACCACACTGAGGCATACTGTAACCACTCTCTAGAAATGCCTTGGCTCATCCTGATGACTGGGAGCGACTGTCTCGCACTGTCCCGATGACTAGAAGCCAGCAGCTGCAAGGAAGACATCATTTTATTTTCTCCCTTTTGCTGCTCCTCCTGTAAGTTGGCTGCATAGGATTTAAGTGCTACTTACCTGCATATTACCACCATATCTTCAGGTAAATAGCATTTCCCAAGGTGACAGGTTCCCATTAAGTCAGGTTAAACACTATTTATGTCTGAAGATGTTACCTATGTTTTAACAAGTGGTGCAAAACAAATCTGACCCGAAATTTTCAGCACCAGACTATGTCATTAATGAATCTGAATAAGACAGAAGCAATAAATTTACTAACTCTCCCACTCTCCACAATTTCCTTCTGGAGGTCCTTTGAGGCCAGTATCAAAGCTTGAATCGCCTGCATGAGATCTGTGCATGATCCCAGAATCCTGCAGAAGAAAAGCACAGATCAGCAAAGCAATATACAAAGGAGCACATCACTTACCTCTTTAGTAGTATATTGTTTGCATATTCAATCCAGTAGGTTTAAAGGGAATTTGTCATCAGAAAATTACGTATAGTTTAAACGAAGTTTTTATGTTAAATGTTTTGTTTTAATTTAAGATTTTATTTTTTCATATCACTATAAAGAAAAATAATCAGAATTCTTGCAATTTTCAGAATGGCCACTAGGCTTTATACTGATATTTCCTGTACTGAACAGATGACTTTTCATCATCTTCATTATGATCACAAACACCAGTACAATGAAAAGTAATGGTGGCGCTACATATATAGTACAGATACAGTATATAGATACATATATTGCAAAGATATATAGATACATATATAGTTCAGATATACAGTGTGTCCACCCATATCCTGTTCACCGCCATTAACTTGAGAACGGTGGCAGCTATAGCCATAGAAGTGGTGTCTAGGTATAGTAAAGTAGCCATGCGCTATGCAATGAAACCGCCTATAGCGCCACCTGGTGGAAAACAACGGAGTTAGCATTTTAAGTCCTTGTGACACTTAAGGTGGTGTCACACACAGCGACGGCAACAACGACGTCGCTGCTAAGTCACCATTTTCTGTGACGTAGCAGCGACGACCCGTCGCTGTCGCTGTGTGTGACATCCAGCAACGAGCTGGCCCCTGCTGTGAGGTCGCCGCTCGTTGCTGAATGTCCTGCTTCATTTTTTGCTTGTCGCTCTCCCGCTATGAAGCACACATCGCTGTGTGTGACAGCGACGAACTGAAGCGAGCAGGGAGATGGCTTCTGGCAGCCTGCGGTAAGCTGTAACCAAGTTAACTATCGGGTAACCAAGAAGCCCTTTCCTTTGTTACCCGATATTTACATTAGTTACTAGCACCGCCGCTCTCAAGCTGCCAGTGTCGGCTCTCTGCATACGTAGCTGGAGTACACATCGGGTAATTAACCCGATGTGTACTCTGGCTAGGAGAGCAGGGAGCAGGGAGCTGACACTGGCAGCTTGAGAGCGGCGGACGCTAGTAACTAAAGTAAATATCGGGTAACCAAGAGAAGTGCTTTCCTTGGTTACCCGATATTTACCTTAGTTACCAAGCGCAGCATCGCTTACACGCGTCGCAGCTGGCTGGTCACTGGTCGCTGGTGAGATATGCCTGTTTGACAGCTCACCAGCGACCATGTAATGACGCAGCAGCGATCTTGATAAGGTCAGGTCGCCCGTCGTGATCGCTGCTGCGTCGCTATGTGTGACCCGAGCTTTAGTGGGGTTTGGGCAGCTGACAAATTCCCTTTAATCCAGACTTACATAGGCAGATTCCTGCATGAAAAAAGCACTGATCTTTATATAGCAGTGATCAGCACTTGCGTAAGGCTGATGCAAGGACATGGTTGTACGGGGACTGAACAATCATTTACGCTGGGAGATGTGTTGTTGACAATAATCATTTTAGGACCAGCATAAATTCTACAGATGATGTTCAAGCATTTTGCTAGTTCACCGGCGGATTGATGGCATCTTTACATGGGTGAATGATCAGAAGCAAGTGTTCTTCTGAACGGTCATTTAGCTGATTATCGGCTTGTGTAATGGGGCAATTACGGTACTTGCATTCCTAAGTAAATCAACAGATAACACATTATAATATAATAAGAAATACAAACCCTGCTCTCCTATATTTGTAGTGAGCTTCTGAAGAAATTATTGAGATATATTTACTATTCAGAGTGCCTTGAGTTTGCCATAATGTGCCCAAGTTTTGCATTGCATTTTTATGATTCAATAATTTTTTAGGTTTTCAAAGTTTATACATAAAACAGTTCTAACAAAAACAATAAAACAGAATGTGCTGTATAGCATTACTTCATGCTATATCAAGCAAATAATATAGACATATACAAAAGGAGAAACAAACAAATAACATTGGTAAAAACTATGACATACAGTCGGATTAAGAATTTCCATAGTATGATTTTCAAATTGCATTGCATTTTTAACCTATTTTATAATTGTTAAAGAAAAAAAAAAAAGTCTGGCTTCAAAGAGAGTGGAAGGGCTTAGCTGAACTATAAATGGACAGCAACAAAATCTAGGCTTAAATAATCCAACCAAGAGGTAGTGTTAGGGGTACTTTGCACGTTGCGACAAGTGACGCACATCCGGCGCCGGTAACGACGTCGCAACGTGTAAAGCCTAGATGTGCCGATAAACAATCGCAAAAGCGTCGTAAATCGGTGATCTGTGTAGCATCGGACATTTTCATAATGTCGCACCAATAGGAGATACGATGTTGTTCCTCGTTCCTGCGGCAGCACACATCACTGTGTGTGAAGCCGCAGGAGCGAGGAACATCGCCTTACCTGCCTCCACCGGCTATGAGGAAGGAAGGAGGTGGGCGGGATGTTTACGTCCAGCTCATCTCCGCCCCTCCGCTTCTATTGGCCGCCTGCCGTGTGACGTCGCAGGGCAGGTAAGTGCGTGTGAAGCTGCCGTAGCGATAATGTTCGCTATGGCAGCTATCACAAGATATCGCTTGTGCGATGGGGGCGGGTACTATCGCGCTCAGCATCGCTAGTCGATGCTAGCGATGTCGCAACGTGCAAAGTACCCCTAAGGTTAGAGATAATGATCTAAAGCTTCAACAAATGTATTGCTCAGCATTAGTGATGAGCGAGCACTACCATGCTTGGGTGCTCGGTACTCGTAATGAACAGTTCGATGTTTAGATGGGCGTGACTCGTGTACTGAGTATAATGGAAGTCAATAGGAAACTCAAGCATTTTTTCTGGAAGATTTCCTAGAAAAATGCTTGAGTTCCCCATTGACTTTCATTATACTCAGGTGCTCGAGTCACACTCATCTGAGCGTCCAACTGCTCATAATGAGTAACGAGCACCCGAGCATGGTAGTGCTCGCTCATCACTACTCAGTATGAACCAATGTGATGAATTTGATGCACATGAAATTTGGCTAGTCTAAAGAACCCCATACACATTGAAGAAACTGGCAGCTGATCCAGCCAATATTGGTGAATTCAACCAACACGTGCCCACGATCAGGACCCTCTGGGTCCCTCCCCCGGAGACTGCAGCTGCTCGTGCCCATGATCAAGGTTCGGGCTGCTGTGGTCCCTCACTATGTTCTCCCTGCGGAGAATGCTTGCAAATCCGCAGCAATGAATTGACATGATTCTGGCTCGGAGAGCCGCACTGCAGGTCAGTTTAAGCTGCGGCCAGTACATGCACAATGGGCATGAGATTTCTAGAAATCCCATTCACTGAGCTTGTACTGTACATCAGTGTTTTGGACGCAGCTGAAACATGCCACGTCCAAAACCTTATGAACCCTGATCGTGGGCACACACTCTAATGTGTACGGGGGAAATCGGACAGATTATATCAGCAGAGAGAGGGATCCGGCACGTTGGCTTTTTGTTGAGCGATGTACATAAAATTGTGTGATATGTGCAGCTTCATAAATGATCTCTTGCAATTATCAATGCTGTAAATAAGTGGTCGTGTACTGTCTATTTGGGTGCATAAATGCATCTTTATATGTATCCTAATATGTAATGTATCACCAACTAGTTGGCAACTTCCACCCTACAGTCCACGTTATTTCCTTATCCTATGGTGTGAATAGCTACTTAACATTTGTCTAAACACTACTGTTGGTTAATTTCAGTGAGCTGTGGTCACAGGCTTTTATTTAATATGACATGCGGCATTTCTCTTGCACCCATTGGGGAAAGTGTCTGCTAAATGCATATTATTTGTAAATGGTTTGGGGATATTTGCCTAGTAAAGGTGATATATATTTTTATTTACGGTTTTCCTGATCATGTTTTATGGGTGGACTATAATCCAGCTGGCGTTATTGTAGTGTGTGCATTAAAGGGAACCTGTCAGCAGAAATGTCCCCTAAAACCTAACAGATTCCCCCTCTGCAGCTCCTGGGCTGCATTCTATAAAGGTCCCTGTTATGATTGTGCCCACTTTCTGACCGAAAAAAAGTGTTTATAAAGTTGTACCTTTTTGGCTTCTGATTCTGTAAATCCGTCACGGGGGCGGGCTGCCTGATGGCCGTTATTCTGCCCCCTGGTCCTGTATGCCGCCCCCATCGCTGATTTCAATACTTCTGGACGCCGCCCACTGCTCCAGCCATCCCCGCGCATGCCCAGTGCCCATCTCTCGGGGATGAGCACTGTGCCCAGCGTCACGTGCACGCAGGGTTAAGATTATGGGCGGTGCTGTGATGTTTATTCCTAAGCAACCGCCCATAATCGCGGGACCGCGCTTTCGGTGTAGTCCCTGCTCCGCGCTCTTCCCATCTATTTCCTGCCTCGGGGCAAGATGGGAAGGAGGCGAAGTGAGGTCAGCAGCAGCGCGCTTGCGCAGAAAGAAGCAGGCCGAGGGGGAAAGCGCGGTCCCGCGATTATGGGCGGTTGCTTAGGAATAAACATCACAGCACCGCCCATAATCTTAACCCTGCGTGCACGTCACCAGCGGTGACGCTGGGCACAGTGCTCATCCCCGAGAGATGGGCACTGGGCATGCGCGGGGATGGCTGGAGCAGTGGGCGGCGTCCAGAAGTATTGAAATCAGCGATGGGGGCGGCATACAGGACCAGGGGGCAGAATAACGGCCATCAGGCAGCCCGCCCCCGTGACGGATTTACAGAATCAGAAGCCAAAAAGGTACAACTTTATAAACACTTTTTTTCGGTCAGAAAGTGGGCACAATCATAACAGGGACCTTTATAGAATGCAGCCCAGGAGCTGCAGAGGGGGAATCTGTTAGGTTTTATGGGACATTTCTGCTGACAGGTTCCCTTTAAGCGCCCTATACACATTACTGAAAATGGTGATATTGGCGGGTTTGGCCGGCAGACTGATGTGTGTGCAGGCATCAGACAATAATGGTTGGGAGAGATGTCAATCAAGCATGTTCGATTGCCGACTGCAGATCGCTTTGTTCTCCCGGGGATAAGATCTCGACAGACAAGTCTCATAAAAGTAAATGGGTTCTCCTGTGTATGGGAGTGGCGGCAGGGACTGGCCGAACATTCATATTTCCGGCAGCCATCTAATGTCTATGCCGGCTGTGGTTATCTGCCCCGTCGTTGCCAGGAATGCTAGAGCAATGTGCACAATATGGATTTACTTACTGTTCATTTACTTGTAATTTTAGACCTGTATCATCTGTCCGAGATTTTTTCAGCATTTCCTGTGGGAGAAAAAAATGGTTTATGAGGTTATCACAATTTGATTGAATTTCAGGTGTAGCAGAGTAGTTTCTGCCATTTTTAACCTCATATACTGATAACTACTATTTATCATAGGACAGCAGGTAAACTATCTGCATTACCGTTCATTGTATATAAATCAGCAGTCATATAAAGCCATCAAGCAGATTAGATAGCAGTCAGATGAGAATATGGCCCACTTCTATAGGTACTGTCACACATAACGAGATCACTAGCGAGATCGCAGATGAGTCACCATTTTGGTGACGCAGTAGCGATCCCGTTAGCGATCTCGTTATGTGTGACACTTACCAGCGATCAGGCCCCTGCTGTGAGATCTCTGGTCGTTGCCGAATGGTCCAGGTCATTTTCTTCAAAGGCGATGTCCTGCTGAGCACATCGCTGTGTTTGACACTGTGTGACAGGGTCACAGTGACTGCTGAGATCGTTATACAGGTCGCTACTGCGACCTGTATTGTTCCTGCATCGCTGGTAAGATCTGACTGTGTGACATCTCACCAGCGACCTCCCAGCGACTTACCTGCGATCCCTATCAGGTCGCATCGTTTTTGGGATCGCTGGTAAGTCTTGTGTGAATGGGCCTTATCTCTCCTGATTCCTTCAGAACAGGATCCTTCTTGTGTTGTGTATGTGAGAACTGTGGCCACATCTATCTCTGACTTATCTCACCACCGAGCCAAAGGATCGGCCGTTAAAGTTCCGATAGAAGGTCCCCGTAAAAATTAAACTTGTCTGTCCCGCTGATATTGGCGGATATGGCTGACCTTATAATAATGTGTGCGGGAGCCAATCGTCTTTCGAGAAGATTAACACAGTTCATCAGCCAGCGAGATGTGCATCACATCACTGCCGATTCATCTACAATAAAGCCCTGGATGGTGTAAGGCACGAGTCTCAAACTCGGCTGAGTATAAGGGCCGCACATAGAAAACATTTTTTTTGGGGGTCCGCATTATTTGCTGTAAGGGAATAGAATGACCATAATCAGAAAACAGCACACGTACATAAAAGGCATGTGAACTAGGCCTTGGTGAAGCACAGATTGTCTACTGCTTGACCAACCGCCACGCACATATCCTGTATTAATACACATATCCTGTGCTACAAATCTAAAGAGGAACGTTTATCAAGGCTGCGGCATCAGTTTTATGCTGTAAAAAAAAGATGCCAACTTTTGCACAAGTCTTTATTGTGCCTAAATGTGAATTTTTTTCAGAAATTTCCTGCTTCTCCTGCTACTTTTGCAATGTTGATAGAAACATCAATGTGGCTAGCGAGGTAAATAGTTGTGAGCCAGATTTACTAGTCATTCCATTTTAGAAAGTCACAATAAAATCTCACTTATCACGACATTGATTGTTATAGCTATAGAAACAATGTGCAACACGTTGAGAAATTTTGCACAAATACTGACAATGCTAAATCTCCCCATCCATCTACATTCCTTCCTTGTGTTTTCTTACCTCAATTCTAGAAGCAGCTGTTTCAACAGCAGCGGCGGTGGCTGCCATCTCCTTCTCCACCAGGTCTCCCAGCTCCTCCTCTTTAATATCAAGTGACGGGGGCCGCAGCTCCTGGACGACAACAGATAACATTACTTGGTTACATTTTTCCATACAAACTGGAATCACCGCACATATGCCGGAGCACCTCTTCCCAGACTGATATTTTTGGGCAGGGCTACACGGTGACAGCAATTTTTAAGGCCGCTTTACACGCTGCGATATCGTTACCGATATCGCTAGCGTGCGTACCCGCCCCTAATATTTGTGCGACAGAGGCAAATCGCTGCCCGTGGCGCACAACATCGCGCGGACCCGTCACACTACTTACCTGTCTAGTGGCGTTGCTGTGACTAGCGAACCGCCTCCTTTCTAAGGGGGCGGTTCGTTCAGCGTCACAGCGACGTCACTAAGCGGCCGCCCAATAGAAGCGAAGGGGCAGAGATGAGCAGGACGTAACATCCCGCACACCTCCCTCCTTCCGCATTGCGGGCGGCCGCAGGTAAAGTGAGGTTCCTCGTTCCTGCGGTCTCACACATAGCGATGTGTGTTGCCGCAGGAGCGACGAACTACATCGCTAGCTGCAGCAGAAGCGATAATCGAGAATAGGGGGGCATGTCACCGATGAGCGATTTTAAACGTTTTTGTGACGATTCAAAATCGCTCATAGGTGTCACACGCAATGACATCGCTAAAGCGGCCGGATGAGCGATGTCGCAGCATGTAAAGCGGCCTTTAGCTAAGTAACTAGGCCAAAGATATCTAGGGACCTGATCTACACCTTGATGGCGTGTGACTACTTTAAGCTGCGCTTGACTATAAAAAAACAGCCAAATTGCAGATAAATCACATGTTGCAAGTTCCACATGACTCATATTGCAGTCTATGCAGCAAAGATGAGCACAACTTGATATAAACAATTAAACAGGGTTGTATTTCTGCAATGGTCGCACTAGGGTTGAGGTCTGTTGCGTGTCACAAAGAGATCCTATTGATTAATGTTAGATGGAATATCACTTTCATTTTCACATCGCCATGGAGCTGTAGTCTTCAGTTCCCCTATACACTTTAGGCAAATGGCGGCTGAAACCACCAATACAGATGGGTTTGGACAATGGTCTACTGCATATTAGGGCCCCCAGATAATTGTAGGGTGAGTTAAAGGGGTTTTGCCACCAACAAAGTTAATTTTAAAGTTCATTTTTAATCAATAGATCTTAGAATAATAATAATTTCCACCAATGGATGTGTTTTAAAAAAATGTTCCTGTGCTGAGATAATCTTATATTCAAGGGTGGCCATAAAATAACCTAAAGTGTTTGGATCCGTGTGTAGACTGACCCAGTGGACAGAATTGGCTGAATATTGGTATGTATGCTAATCAAGGCATGGAGAAACGGAAGGCATCTAAAAGAAAAATCAAATTATACCAAAACTCCCCACCAGGTGTAAAAGTGGCGCTGTACAGTGAGTGAGCAGCCCAAAAACAGTGTACCGTTAATTGGAGATGTCATAATTGTTCCACAGACTACATAACTGTTCATTATGGCCGCCATCATGCATGCTGATCATGTTCATCCTATGCAGAACATGCTCGACACTTGCGTGTAACATGTCTGGTGGGATGTTGCGCACTTCCAAAATGATGTGGTCTTTGAGGTCAGCCAGGCGACATTTCCCCAATAAACACACTCTTTCAAGTGTCCCCGCAACCAGAAATCACAAAGGTTGAGATCGGGCGAACGCGGTGGCCATGCATTATGGAAGGAGCGGCTCAAAATCCTGTCATTGGGAAAATGTGAACGCAGAACGTTGTTCACACGATTTGCGATGTGAGGAGTTGCTCTGTCATGCATGAAGGTGGTCGTCTGAAGACACTACTGCTGTTGGAGTTGCAGAACGACCACTGTTTCCAGCATTGTCTGGTATCTTGCTGCTGTCACAGAACTGGTAGCAACCCCAGTTGGCCTCAATTCTTCGTAAAAGAACGGTCTGAGGATGAATGATGAAGTGAAGCCACACCAAATGGTTACCTTTGGCGAATGCAACGGAACCCCCTCGACTGCATTTGGATTTTTGGAAGCCCATATGCGACAGTTTTGTGTGTTCACCGTTGCATTCAGGTAAAAAAGCGCTTTCTCGCACCACAGAACGTTCCATGGCCAATTGCCTTCCATTTCCACTCTTGCCAGTAACATGAATACAAAAATGTCATGCAGGTATCATTGTCACGAGGAAGAAGTTGTTGATGATGGCTAATTTTGTATGGGTGTGCCCGCAAGACCTTTCGGAGAACTTTCCACACTGTGCTGTACGGGAGCCCCAATTGCCTAAAAACACTGCGTGCACTGCTGTTCCCGGTAGGGTTGTTCATGCCCTGTTCCACGACGGCAGTGGCAATGTCCACCACAACCTCTCTGCTTACCGGTTGTCGCCCGCGCCCTGGCTGAACACTCAGTAATACTGTTGCCTCAAAATGTGTCGTCATCTGTCTCAGCAAACTGACAGCCATTAGACTGCTACGTGTCTGAAGGTCTTTCAAATGACTTTCAAATGACGAAAGGCTCTCAGTGCAGCTGTAGCATTCCTGGCATTCTTATAAAACAACCGCACTAACAGCGCACGATTTGGCAAAGAGACAGGCATCTTGCAGACTGAATTGCAAGGCGCGCTCACTGTACAGCGCCACATTTTCACCTGGTGGGTAGTTTTGGTATAAAAACATTTTTAAGATGCCTTCTGTTTCCCCATGCCTTGAATAGCATATATACCAATTTTAAGCCAATTCTGTCCACTGGGTCAGTCAGCACACAGCTCCAAACACCTTAGGTTATTTTATGGCCATCTTGTATATGTCCCTGCTATGCACTGTGTAATGGCCATGTCTGACCGTACAGAGACATGGTCTGATCATACCACAGCTCCTGGGCCGCAATTTACAGATAGCACAGCATGGCATCATAGCTGATTCTTTTTGTGAGGTAAACCATCTCCCTGCCTGTTTTTAAACAATTTTTTACCTCATAGAAAGAATAATTTGTGATCTCGTGCTGTAAGGTGTTCATACACTCTTTTGCATCCTCTCCAGCCCAGTAGATGTGGTATGATCAGACCATGTTCCTGTACTGTCAGAGACGGCCATTACACAGTACATAGAAGGGACACACAAGATTATCTCAGCACAGGAACATTTCTTTTTTTTAAACACACCCAATTGTAGAAGTTATTATTATGCCAAGATCTATTGATTAAAATTAAGTTTAAAGGTAGTGTCACACATAACGAGATCGTGAGCGAGATCGCAGCTGAGTCACCGTTTGGTGACGCAGTAGCGATCCCGTTAGCGATCTCGTTATGTGTGACATCTACCAGCGATCAGACCCCTGCTGTGAAATCGCTAGTCGTTGCTGAATGGTCCAGGTCATTTTCTTCAAAGGCGACATCCTGCTGGGCAGGACACATCGCTGTGTTTGACGCTGTGTGACAGGGTCACTGTGACTGCTGAGATCGTTATACAGGTCGCTACTGTGACCTGTATCATTCCTGCATCGCTGGTAAGATCTGACTGTGTGACATCTCACCTGCGACCTCCCAGTGACTTACCTGCGATCCCTATCAGGTCGCATCGTTTCCGGGATCGCTGGTAAGTCGTTGTGTGTGACTGGGCCTTAAGGATCCGTCATGTCTGATTTCAGATTGCTGATCCTTTTGTTCTCTCTGAGATAAGCTGGCAGAGATGTCTGGTGGCAGCATTCTTACAGAGAACACAGGAGCGCCTGGCCAAACAAGTGCTTCTGTGTATGGGAGAGTCAGGGTACCGTCACACTTTAGCGACACAGCAGCGATCCCACCAGCGATCTGACCTGGTCAGGATCGCTGCTGCGTCGCTACATGGTCGCTGGTGAGCTGTCAAACAGGCAGATCTCACCAGCGACCAGTGACCAGCCCCCAGCCATCAACGACGTGCAAGCGACACTGCGCTTGCACGGAGCCGGCGTCTGGAAGCTGCGGACACTGGTAACTAAGGTAAACATCGGGTATGGTTACCCGATGTTTACCTTAGTTACCAGCGCACACCGCTTAGCTTAGCGTGTGCATTGAGCAGGAGCCGGCACCGGCAGCGTGAGAGCTGCGGAGGCTGGTAACTAAGGTAAATATCGGGTAACCACCTTGGTTACCCGATGTTTACCTTGGTTACAGCTTACCGCAGGCTGTCAAACGCCGGCTCCTGATCCCTGCACATTCAGGATTGTTGCTCTCTCGCTGTCACACACAGCGATGTGTGCTTATCAGCGGGAGAGCAACAATAAAAAAACGAACCAGCACTGTGTGTAACGAGCAGCGATCTCACAGCAGGGGCCAGATCGCTGCTCAGTGTCACACACAGCGAGATCGCTAATGAGGTCACTGCTGCGTCACAAAAACCGTGACTCAGCAGCAATGTCAGTAGCGATCTCGCTGTGTGTGAAGTACCCCTCAGACAAGATGGTTTCTGGAGGAACCATGGGCCATTGTTCTGCTGACAGTCAGCTCTTGTGTATATGGGTTTTAAATGGGGATCCTCAGGGAATCTGATTTTGGTGACCTATCTGTAAGATAGCTCATCCATATAAGATTGTTGGTGTTCCAACATCCAGCACCCCCAGCAATCAGCCGTGGTCAGATGTAAACACTAAACATTGCTGCAGCATACAGACCCCACCAGTGACTGCTACATGCTGAATGGAGCTCCATTCATTGTTTGCATCCAGCCAGCTAAAATTGCTAATAACAGTGGGGTGCCAGGTGTCAGACCACCATTGATCTGATAATGACTACCTATTTTAATGATAAGTCATAAACGTTAAAAGTATGGAGAACCCCTTTAAACAGAACGGGCAATGAGACCTGTATAACCACATAGTTTTGCCAGGAATATGGTGATTTCTTCTTCTTCATCACTGCACCCTCTTGAGATTAGCTGATTAGCACCGAAATTCTAAGTTGTTTCTATTCCTTTGCACTCAACAAGGCAAACGCAGCCAAGACAAGAAATTATGTAAATTTCACAATTAACACAAAATATAATTGCAGCCGGGACCTCAAGCTCTTGGCACACAAACTGTGACCAAAGTAGGTCGTGTCACCAGAGGGTCTATGTGTAATCAGACCTGATGACTAACGACTGTGTGGACTATATGCTTAATCAATCTTCCTCGTCTCGCTGGGATCCGATCTATAATTAACACTGTACAAACAGTTAGATAAACTGTCAGGGTGTTTCTCTCCAAAAGGAAGTATTACTAAAACTTACTATTCCGTCTAAACTGCAGATAGGACGGCTGACCATTTAAACAATCAGACACGCCGGCTCGTGTAGGTTACCTGAGCAATGTCAGCAATGAGCTTTAGCACGGTAGTAATCTGGCTGCAGTCGGCTCCGCTCTGCGTGGCTTTGTTCTTCAGGGTAGAGAGATAGTTCAGGGCTTCAGTACCACACGTACGACAATTATCAAAGAGCTCTGAGAAGAAAAACATTACAATATAAAAATACTGTTGGGTGAATGACTATTCGAAGTTAAAGGGATTGGCCGGTTCAAACAAGTCCAAATTTAGGTGATAAATTATTGGTGGGGTCCGACCACTAGGACCTGTAATGATCAGCAGAACGGGCAACTTTGATCCCCGTTAGGATTGAGTGGCCATGAGCAAGCTCAGTGGCCACTCCATTCATTCCCTATACATCTGCTGAGTGCTGCACTTGACTTTTTCTGACGGCCACATAGAGAATGGATGGAGAGGTAGATGGGCATCCAACTTGCCATATAATTGTGCAACAGGGATAAAGGTTCCCCATAAAGTATAGAACGATAGGACTCCCACCAATAAGCAAGTTATCCTGACGACAGGCAATAACCTATTTTTACTGGACAGTCCCTTTAATAATCATGTGACCATATACTGTGTTGACTTGGGATATTTCTAATGGTCATGATGATAAAGGTACAAAGGACCCAACACAAACCATAATCAGATTTACAATATAATGTATATTTCGGCATTGAACGTTGAGAGATACTATAGAGGATAAATTATGAAATTGTTTGGTCACTGTACGCCCACAAGGGACATGGCCTGTCAGAATATATTGCAGATATGAACAGATTTCATAATTTGCAATGCAACAAGTAAACACAGCGGTATATCCACTGGAAATTTGCAAACTCCTAAGGAAACAAAGAAGGCCAGCTCCGGAATCCCTAGGTGCTGGAGAGATGTGCATGTTGTAGTTTGTGAGCTCTGAAATCTGTATATTCTCTTAAGCCAGCTTTACACCTTACAATTAGGTGTGCGATCTCGTATGCGATGTGACACGCCCAGGTCACATATGCGATTTAATGAGATTGCACGTAGGTCGTTCATTTGCTGTCACACGTGCGTTAGTAGTCTATGTTAAATTGATCAATTTTGTGTGCGATCCTTTAGATCATGTGTTCTGTGACGTATGCATTGGGCACCTTTTTTTTTTTATTTTTATTTATTGACTTGCCAAGCGTGTGTAATGTGTAGGGATGCGTTTTTACTATGTCAGTTGCCATTCAGCTCTGCTACATGGCCGCTGACAGCAGACACAGACAGCCATGTAGCAGAGCTGAATGGCAGATAACAGCAGACACAGACAGAGCCGCACTGTCAGAATGAACTCTGGTGAACCTCACCCGACTTCATTGTCATGCTGCGGCTCTGTCTGTGTCACGTCCTGATTAGCGGTCACCTGTGAAGGACTCACCGGTGACCGCTAATCTCCTAAGTGACAGAAGTTAGCAGCCCTCTCTCATACTCACCGATCCCCGATGCTGCACGGCATTCACACTGCTCCGGCGGCTTTTACTGTTTTGAAAAAGCCGGCCGCCTATTAAACAATCTCGTATTCCCTGCTTTCCCCGCCCACCGGCGCCTATGATTGGTTACAGTGAGACACGCCCCCACGCTGAGTGACAGGTGTCACACTGCACCCAATCACAGCAGCCGGTGGGCGTGTCTATACTGTGTAGTGAAATAAATAATTAAATAATTATAAAAAACGGTGTGCGGTCCCCCCCGATTTTAAAACCAGCCAGATAAAGCCATACGGCTGAAGGCTGGTATTCTCAGGATGGGGAGCTCCACATTATGGGGAGCCCCCCAGCCTAACAATATCAGCCAACAGCCGCTCAGAATTGCCGCATACATTAGATGCGACAGTTCTGGGACTGTACCCGGCTCTTCCCGATTTGCCCTGGTGCGTTGGCAAATCGGGGTAATAAGGAGTTATTGGCAGCCTATAGCTGCCAATAAGTCCTAGATTAATCATGTGAGGCGTCTATGAGACACCCTCCATGATTAATCTGTAAATTACAGTAAATAAACACACACGCCCGAAAAAATCCTTTATTAGAAATAAAAAACACAAACACATTCCCTGGTTCACCACTTTAATCAGCCCCAAAAAGCCCTCCTTGTCCGGCGTAATCCAGGATGATGCAGCGTCGCTTCCAGCTGTGCTGCATGCAGGTGACAGGAGCTGCAGCAGACACAGCCGCTCCGGTCACCTCCAAGCAGCTAATGAAGACAGCCGCGCGATCAGCTGAGCTGTCACCGAGGTTACCCGCTGTCACTGGATCCAGCGGTGGATGCAGCGGTGGCCGCGGGTAAACTCAGTGACAGCTCAGCTGATCGCGCTACTCACCGCCGCTCCGGTCACCTCCACGCAGCAACTGAGGTGAGTAGCGCGATCAGCTGAGCTGTCACTGAGGTTACCCGCGGCCACCGCTGCATCCACCGCTGGATCCAGTGACAGCGGGTAACCTCAGTGACAGCTCAGCTGATCGCACGGCTGTCTTCATTAGCTGCGTGGAGGTGACCGGAGCGGCTGTGTCTGCTGCAGCTCCGGTCACCTCCATGCAGCAGCGCTGGAAGCGACGCTGGACCATCCTGGAGTACGCCGGACATGGAGGGCTTTTTGGGGCTGATTAAAGTGGTTAACCAGGCTATATGTGTGTGTTTTTTATTTCTAATAAAGGATTTTTTCGGGCGTGTGTGTTTATTTACTGTAATTTACAGATTAATCATGGAAGGTGTCTCATAGACGCCTGACATGATTAATCTAGGACTTATTGGCAGCTATGGGCTGCCAATAACTCCTTATTACCCCGATTTGCCAACGCACCAGGGCAAATCGGGAAGAGCCGGGTACAGTCCCAGAACTGTCGCATCTAATGTATGCGGCAATTCTGGGCGGCTGCTGACTGATATTGTTAGGCTGGGGGGCTCCCCATAACGTGGAGCTCCCCATCCTGAGAATACCAGCCTTCAGCCGTATGGCTTTATCTGGCTGGTTTTAAAATTAGGGGGGAACCGCACGCCGGTTTTTTTTAATTATTTAATTATTCATTTCACTACACAGTATAGACACGCCCACCGGCTGCTGTGATTGGGTGCAGTGTGACACCTGTCACTCAGCGTGGGGGCGTGTCTCACTGTAACCAATCATAGGCGCCAGTGGGCGGGGAAAGCAGGGAATACGAGATTGTTTAATGGGCGGCCGGCTTTTTCAAAACAGTAAAAGCCGCCGGAGCAGTGTGAACGCCGTGCAGAGCCGCGCCGGTGATCGGGGATCGGTGAGTATGAGAGAGGGGGTAAGAGGGTAAGACTGACATGGACAGAGAGAGAGGGACAGAGATAGTGACGGACTGACAGAGATTAGTGAATGACAGACATTGTGAGGCGCTTCAGAACGCAGCTTTTCAGCTGCGCTCTGAAGCAGACCTTTTTTAAGCTGCGGTGCAGAGCGCACACCTGCGCACATAGCCTCAGACATCACAATCGTATGATGGATGTCACACGTTACAATTGACTAGTTTCGTACTACCAAACGTCCAATGTATGAGGAATAAACGACGTGTATGCGATCACCGTATTTGCGTTCAATATCGATCGCATGTAGGTTTCACACGCAAATACGTCACGAACGATGCCGGATGTGCGTCACTTACAACTTGACCCCGACGACGGATTGAAAGATCTATTGAAGTGTGTAAAGCAGGCATTAGAGCTGAGGATGTAGCAGTTCATAAGGTCCGAAATCCGTCGCTGCTCGAAGAGCTGTGGATGTAGTAGTTCGCTAGCTACAAAATCCGTAGGTGCGCAGAGAACTGTGGATGGGGCTTCAGGGAGGCCGTGTGAGGAAATAGGCACCATGCAACCTCACCCAAAATGCTTAGAGCACCTAATTTGCATGTGAACATTAAAAATTTTCTTGTTTAAGGGAAAACATTTTTGAACTAAAAGGTATGGCTCAGATTTTTATGTGGAAATGTGTGGATTACATCAGATGAAACTCGTTATTACTCACTGTCAGACGTCCTCGTCTGGGCTCCTTGCATGATGACATCACTTATTCTGTGTGCAAACTGCACCAGGTTTGGCAACAGGGAATTTACATCTATAAAATGAATAGAATAAGTAGATAAATCTATAAAACATTTAAGATAAATGAAAAAGTCTATGATCACAATAAGAAAAAATTCCAAATGCTAGTCTAAATAGAAGGACCTGAAAATGCACAACCATGATATAATCCAGGAAAGCAGCACTAGATTTTTTTTTTTCTAGTCATTTACAGCAAGCAGAGATACTTAAAAGAGCAATATATATATATATATATATATATATATATATATATATATATATATATATATATATATATATATATATATATATATATATATATCTGCGCACACACACACAAACACACATACATATATATATATATATATATATAAAATGTGTTTGTGTGTGTGTGTGTGTGTGTGTGTGTGCGCAGATTATATATATATACACACACATACATACATACACACACATTGTGTGTCTGTGTATATATATTATAGACACATACACTACCGTTCAAAAATTTAGGGTCACTTAGATATTCCCTTATTTTTGAAAGAAAAGCACATTTTTTTTCAATGAAGCTGACATTAAATTAAACAGAAATAAACTCTATACATTATTAATGTGGTAAATGACTATTCCTGCTGCAAACGTCTGGCTTTTAATGTAATATCTACATTAGGTGTATAGAGGCCCATTTCCAACAACCACCGCTCCAGTGTTCTAATGGTACATTGTGTTTGCTAACTGTGTTAGAAAGCTAATAGATGTTTAGAAATCCCTTGAAAATCTTTGTGCAAGTTTGTTAGCACAGTTGAATACAGTTTTGCTGATTAGAGAAGCTATAAAACTGGCCTCCTTCCTTTGAGCTAGTTGAAAATCTAGTGCATTTATTGGTTCCATTAAACTCTCAAAATGGCCAGAAAAAGAGAACTTTCATGTGAAACTCGACAGTCTATTCTTGTTCTTAGAAATGAGGGATATTCCATGTGAGAAATTGCCAAGAAACTGAAGATTTCCTACAATGGTGTGTACTTCTCCCTTCAGAGGAGAGCACACACAGGCTCTAACCAGAGTAGAAAGAGAAGTGGGAGGCTCTGCTGTACAACTGAGCAACAAGACAAGTACATTAGAGTCTCTAGTTTGAGAAATCGATGCCTCACAGGTCCTCAACTGGCAGCTTCATTAAATAGGACCCGCAAAATGCCAGTGTCAACGTCTACAGTGAAGAGGCGACTCCGGGATGCTGGCCTTCAGGGCAGAGTGGCAAAGAAAAGCCATATCTGAGACTGGCTAATAAAAGGAAAAGATTAATATGGGCAAAAGAACACAGACACTGGGCAGGGGAAGATTGGAAAAAAGTTTTATAGACAGACAAATCGAAGTTTGAGGTGTTTGGATCACATAGAAGAACATTTGTGAGACACAGAACAAACTGAAAAGATGCTGGAAGAGTGCCTGACGCCAGCTGTCAAGCATGGTAGAGGTAATGTGATGGTCTGGGGTTGCTTTCGTGCTGGTAAAGTTGGAGATTTGTACAAGGTAAAAGGGATTTTGAATAAGGAAGGCTATCTCTCCATTTTGCAACGCCATGCCATGTCCTGTGGACAGCGCAGGCAGATGGGATCCTATTTCTAATGGAGTGGCCGCCCAGTCACCAGATCTCAATCATATTGAGCTGTTGTGGGAGCAGCTTGACTGTATGGTGCGCAAAAAGTGCCCATCAAGCCATTCCAACTTGTGGGAGGGGGGAAGCATGGGATGAAATATCTCCAGATTACCTCATCAAATTAACAGCTAGAATGCCAAAGGTCTGCAAAGCTGGAATTGCTGCAAAAGAGCATTCTGTGTCGAAAGCAAATACTGTTACTTGCCACAGATGAGTTTGAACGAGCATCACATGCTTGAAACAAAGTTGCTTACCAACACTTTTGGAAAGGTGCCAACAATTTTGTCTGGCCCATTTTTGGTGAAATTATTTCCAACTTTCCCTTTTTTTCTCTTTTTTGTGTTATTGCAATGCACACAAAGGAAATAAATGTGTATAACAAAACTTTCTGGGAGAAGTGCTCCTTTTTTGGAGCAATATCAAGGGTGCCAATACTTTTGGCTATGACTTATATATATATAAGTCATAGCCAAAAGTATTGGCACCCTTGATATTGCTCCAAAAAAGGAGCACTTCTCCCAGAAAGTTTTGTTATACACATTTATTTCCTTTGTGTGCATTGCAATAACACAAAAAAGAGAAAAAAAGGGAAAGTTGGAAATAATTTCACCAAAAATGGGCCAGACAAAATTGTTGGCACCTTTCCAAAAGTGTTGGTAAGCAACTTTGTTTCAAGCATGTGATGCTCGTTCAAACTCATCTGTGGCAAGTAACAGGTGTGGGCAATATGAAAACCAGATAAAAAGGGGAGATGTTGACTCAATCTTTGCATTATGTGTTTGCATGGTGAACAGAAAGAGAACTGTCTGAGGAATTAATAATCAAAATTATTGTAAATATTAACAATTTCAAAGTTACAAGTCCATGTCCAGAAATCTTGATGTTCCTTTGTCCACGGAGTGCAACATAACCAAGAGGTTTACAACCTATGGCACTGTAGCTTATCTCCCTGGATGTGGATGGCAGAGGAAAATTGATTAGAGTTTGCAATGTAGGATAGTTTGGATGGTGGATAAGCCCTAATCAAGTTCCAAAAAAATTCAAGATGTCCTGCAGGGTCAGTGCACATTGGTGTCAGCGAGAACTATCCATCCACATTTAAATTAAATGAAACGCAATGTAGGAGTGCCCCACTGCTAACACAGAGACATATAATGGTAGACTACAGTTTGTCAAAATGTACATCACTAAGCCAAAATCCTTCTGGAAAAGAAGACTTGTGGACAGATGAGACCAAGTTAGAGCTACTGTTTATGGAAAATGGAATGAGACTTACAAAGAAAAAAAACACAGTACCTATAGTCAAATATGGTGAAGGTTCAAAGATGTTTAGGGGTTGTTTTGCTGCCTCTGGCACTGGGGGCCTTGACCATGTGCAAGGCATCATAAAATATGAAGATTACCAAAAGATTTTGCAATGTAGTTCCTAGTGTGAGAAAGCTGGGTTTGCATTCTAAGTCATGAGACTTCCAGCAGGATAATGACCCCAAACATGGTAAGAAGCCCCCAGAAATGGATGGAAACAAAGCACTGGAGAGTTCTGAAGTGGCAGCAATGAGTCCAAATCTAAATCACATTGAATATCTATGGAGAGATCTTAAAATTGCTGTTGGGATAAGGCGCCTTCAAATATGAGAGACCTGGAGCAGTTTATAAAAGAAGAGTCTAAGGCAGGCTTTGCACATTGCGACATTGCAAGCTGATGCTGCGATGTCGCACACGATAGTCCCCGCCCCAGGTACGATATCTTGTGATAGCTGGCATAGCGAAAATTATCGCTACGCCAGCTTCACACTGCCCTGCGACCGTCGCTGTGGCCGGCGACCCACCTCCTTCCTAAGGGGGCGGGTCGTGTGGCGTCATAGCGACGTCACACGGCAGGCGGCCAATAGCAGCGGAGGGGCGGAGATGAGCAGGATGTAAACATCCCGCCCACCTTCTTCCTTCCGCATAGCCGCCGGCGGCAGGTAAGGTGATGTTCCTCGCTCCTGCGGCTTCATACACAGCGATGTGTGCTGCCGCAGGAACGAGGAACAACATCGTACCTGTCGCTGCAGCGTAATTATGAAAAAGTCGGAGCCTGCACCGATGATACGATAACGACGCTTTTGCGCTCGTTAATTGTATCATCTAGGATTTACACACTACGATATCGACTGCGACGCCGGATGTGCGTCACTTTCGATTTGACCCCTCCGAGATCGCACGTGCGATGTTGCAACGTGCAAAGCCGCCCTAAGATTCCAGTTGAGATGTAAGAAGCTTGTTGATGGTTATAGGAAGCAGTTATTTATTCCAAAGGACGTGCAACCCAATATTAAGTTGAGGGTGCCAACAATTTTGTGTGGCCCATTTTTGGAGTGTG
>NW_027444264.1:0-26180 GCF_048569485.1 Anomaloglossus baeobatrachus
ATCGGGGGGCATTGTGACAAGCCGCCAGTGTTCCGTCTCTTCATGTTGTGCACAGTTCAAACGGAAAATACATCAACAGGCAGACTACAGAAAAGCTTACTATCAAAGGTTAGAGGGGGGCTTTCTCAGAGGGCTTTTTACAGTTTTTCTATTCCCAATTAGCCGTTTAAGTGTACTTATTGAAAGTAGTAATTCTTTCATAGGCCGCCCTTTCTTAGTATTTGACGTTCCTTATATTGCGGTATGAGGCTTCGCAGTAGGTTGCAAACATTCATCACCCATGACTGTCCCCAATTGAGCTCAGAAGCTCAATGTCTATCATGACCTCTCTTTTAGAATGTCCAAGAGCAAGCAAACTATTCCTCCAGGAGAGGGCGCCAACAGACTACTAAAGAGATCATCATTACTCAAAGAAAACCCCAAAAACCAATGCATGATAGGAATAAACAGGTAACTTTCTTTGGAGTGGAAGCGGAGAGATCGCACCAGATGCCAATTCTAGATGTTATCACACCTGTGGTCACTGCAGCAGCAGGTGAATCCACTTTGTCCAAAAGGGATCTATTCCATTCAATTGCAAATGATCTAGATAAGACAGAGAACTGCAGCACGGGGACATAGCCGAGTTGGTCAGGTTGAGTGGTGATGAGTTTGCTATTTGGATGAATAAAGAAAGTCAAAAGTGTGAAAGATAAAAAACAAAAGGAGGAAGTGTGAAAAGTGAATGGGCCAAATTGAGGTGCATATGAAGACGTATGCTTTCTTCCAATTCATTAAATCGGGCTAATATGAATCAGGTGAATTGAGTTCTGCTTTTGGAAACTGGGTTAAGAAGGGGTGCACCGTTCCTGGAGGTACTGCAATACCAGGTCAATGCGTGGAGTGGACAGAGCAAGCTCTTTTTCCATCTCCCTGTTCTAAAAATCCATTTAATATATGGTCCCCAGATAGGGGACGTATCAGATATTAAACTGATAAGAACAGATACTACACTTGATCTTAGCCAAAAGGCCGAGAAGCGATAACCAGAATTGGTTTGGGCCTCGAGTGGCACCCTGGCCTATGCCGGACACATCTTAGGGAGAGAGAGCGAGAGGGAGACAAACCCACGCCTACACAAGACATTTTGTCACCCAAGCCAACCCTTGAAAAGGCTGCTTTGCAGAGCCAAAACAAGAAGAATGGTGCGTTTTGCAGCCGCCGCCCACTGCAATGAATCTGAATAACTCCTCCTTTAGGGCGCAAGCAACTCCCCTCCCCCTTGCAGTCTTTCCAATTCACGATACAAAAAGACGGACAGGACAGGTTGCCTGACTTTCCGTCACTGCCACCCTTTGCCATCCTTACCCGTAGAAAGCCCTTTCATCATCCCCAAACCCTAATCTTTTCCCTTTCCTTCCCAGCCCCCAAACCCTGCCCTCTGTACCTTTCTCACCACCCGCTTCCCTTCTCCTGTCATCCCCCTACCACCCGGGAAAAAAAGAGATTGCCCCCTCCTTCCACTAGCCCACCCTCCCACCCAAAGAACAACTTCTTCTGCGCAGCTTGTTTTCTAGGCAGCAGCGCTATTGTGATGTCATCGGGGGGCATTGTGACAAGCCGCCAGTGTTCCGTCTCTTCATGTTGTGCACAGTTCAAACGGAAAATACATCAACAGGCAGACTACAGAAAAGCTTACTATCAAAGGTTAGAGGGGGGCTTTCTCAGAGGGCTTTTTACAGTTTTTCTATTCCCAATTAGCCGTTTAAGTGTACTTATTGAAAGTAGTAATTCTTTCATAGGCCGCCCTTTCTTAGTATTTGACGTTCCTTATATTGCGGTATGAGGCTTCGCAGTAGGTTGCAAACATTCATCACCCATGACTGTCCCCAATTGAGCTCAGAAGCTCAATGTCTATCATGACCTCTCTTTTAGAATGTCCAAGAGCAAGCAAACTATTCCTCCAGGAGAGGGCGCCAACAGACTACTAAAGAGATCATCATTACTCAAAGAAAACCCCAAAAACCAATGCATGATAGGAATAAACAGGTAACTTTCTTTGGAGTGGAAGCGGAGAGATCGCACCAGATGCCAATTCTAGATGTTATCACACCTGTGGTCACTGCAGCAGCAGGTGAATCCACTTTGTCCAAAAGGGATCTATTCCATTCAATTGCAAATGATCTAGATAAGACAGAGAACTGCAGCACGGGGACATAGCCGAGTTGGTCAGGTTGAGTGGTGATGAGTTTGCTATTTGGATGAATAAAGAAAGTCAAAAGTGTGAAAGATAAAAAACAAAAGGAGGAAGTGTGAAAAGTGAATGGGCCAAATTGAGGTGCATATGAAGACGTATGCTTTCTTCCAATTCATTAAATCGGGCTAATATGAATCAGGTGAATTGAGTTCTGCTTTTGGAAACTGGGTTAAGAAGGGGTGCACCGTTCCTGGAGGTACTGCAATACCAGGTCAATGCGTGGAGTGGACAGAGCAAGCTCTTTTTCCATCTCCCTGTTCTAAAAATCCATTTAATATATGGTCCCCAGATAGGGGACGTATCAGATATTAAACTGATAAGAACAGATACTACACTTGATCTTAGCCAAAAGGCCGAGAAGCGATAACCAGAATTGGTTTGGGCCTCGAGTGGCACCCTGGCCTATGCCGGACACATCTTAGGGAGAGAGAGCGAGAGGGAGACAAACCCACGCCTACACAAGACATTTTGTCACCCAAGCCAACCCTTGAAAAGGCTGCTTTGCAGAGCCAAAACAAGAAGAATGGTGCGTTTTGCAGCCGCCGCCCACTGCAATGAATCTGAATAACTCCTCCTTTAGGGCGCAAGCAACTCCCCTCCCCCTTGCAGTCTTTCCAATTCACGATACAAAAAGACGGACAGGACAGGTTGCCTGACTTTCCGTCACTGCCACCCTTTGCCATCCTTACCCGTAGAAAGCCCTTTCATCATCCCCAAACCCTAATCTTTTCCCTTTCCTTCCCAGCCCCCAAACCCTGCCCTCTGTACCTTTCTCACCACCCGCTTCCCTTCTCCTGTCATCCCCCTACCACCCGGGAAAAAAAGAGATTGCCCCCTCCTTCCACTAGCCCACCCTCCCACCCAAAGAACAACTTCTTCTGCGCAGCTTGTTTTCTAGGCAGCAGCGCTATTGTGATGTCATCGGGGGGCATTGTGACAAGCCGCCAGTGTTCCGTCTCTTCATGTTGTGCACAGTTCAAACGGAAAATACATCAACAGGCAGACTACAGAAAAGCTTACTATCAAAGGTTAGAGGGGGGCTTTCTCAGAGGGCTTTTTACAGTTTTTCTATTCCCAATTAGCCGTTTAAGTGTACTTATTGAAAGTAGTAATTCTTTCATAGGCCGCCCTTTCTTAGTATTTGACGTTCCTTATATTGCGGTATGAGGCTTCGCAGTAGGTTGCAAACATTCATCACCCATGACTGTCCCCAATTGAGCTCAGAAGCTCAATGTCTATCATGACCTCTCTTTTAGAATGTCCAAGAGCAAGCAAACTATTCCTCCAGGAGAGGGCGCCAACAGACTACTAAAGAGATCATCATTACTCAAAGAAAACCCCAAAAACCAATGCATGATAGGAATAAACAGGTAACTTTCTTTGGAGTGGAAGCGGAGAGATCGCACCAGATGCCAATTCTAGATGTTATCACACCTGTGGTCACTGCAGCAGCAGGTGAATCCACTTTGTCCAAAAGGGATCTATTCCATTCAATTGCAAATGATCTAGATAAGACAGAGAACTGCAGCACGGGGACATAGCCGAGTTGGTCAGGTTGAGTGGTGATGAGTTTGCTATTTGGATGAATAAAGAAAGTCAAAAGTGTGAAAGATAAAAAACAAAAGGAGGAAGTGTGAAAAGTGAATGGGCCAAATTGAGGTGCATATGAAGACGTATGCTTTCTTCCAATTCATTAAATCGGGCTAATATGAATCAGGTGAATTGAGTTCTGCTTTTGGAAACTGGGTTAAGAAGGGGTGCACCGTTCCTGGAGGTACTGCAATACCAGGTCAATGCGTGGAGTGGACAGAGCAAGCTCTTTTTCCATCTCCCTGTTCTAAAAATCCATTTAATATATGGTCCCCAGATAGGGGACGTATCAGATATTAAACTGATAAGAACAGATACTACACTTGATCTTAGCCAAAAGGCCGAGAAGCGATAACCAGAATTGGTTTGGGCCTCGAGTGGCACCCTGGCCTATGCCGGACACATCTTAGGGAGAGAGAGCGAGAGGGAGACAAACCCACGCCTACACAAGACATTTTGTCACCCAAGCTAACCCTTGAAAAGGCTGCTTTGCAGAGCCAAAACAAGAAGAATGGTGCGTTTTGCAGCCGCCGCCCACTGCAATGAATCTGAATAACTCCTCCTTTAGGGCGCAAGCAACTCCCCTCCCCCTTGCAGTCTTTCCAATTCACGATACAAAAAGACGGACAGGACAGGTTGCCTGACTTTCCGTCACTGCCACCCTTTGCCATCCTTACCCGTAGAAAGCCCTTTCATCATCCCCAAACCCTAATCTTTTCCCTTTCCTTCCCAGCCCCCAAACCCTGCCCTCTGTACCTTTCTCACCACCCGCTTCCCTTCTCCTGTCATCCCCCTACCACCCGGGAAAAAAAGAGATTGCCCCCTCCTTCCACTAGCCCACCCTCCCACCCAAAGAACAACTTCTTCTGCGCAGCTTGTTTTCTAGGCAGCAGCGCTATTGTGATGTCATCGGGGGGCATTGTGACAAGCCGCCAGTGTTCCGTCTCTTCATGTTGTGCACAGTTCAAACGGAAAATACATCAACAGGCAGACTACAGAAAAGCTTACTATCAAAGGTTAGAGGGGGGCTTTCTCAGAGGGCTTTTTACAGTTTTTCTATTCCCAATTAGCCGTTTAAGTGTACTTATTGAAAGTAGTAATTCTTTCATAGGCCGCCCTTTCTTAGTATTTGACGTTCCTTATATTGCGGTATGAGGCTTCGCAGTAGGTTGCAAACATTCATCACCCATGACTGTCCCCAATTGAGCTCAGAAGCTCAATGTCTATCATGACCTCTCTTTTAGAATGTCCAAGAGCAAGCAAACTATTCCTCCAGGAGAGGGCGCCAACAGACTACTAAAGAGATCATCATTACTCAAAGAAAACCCCAAAAACCAATGCATGATAGGAATAAACAGGTAACTTTCTTTGGAGTGGAAGCGGAGAGATCGCACCAGATGCCAATTCTAGATGTTATCACACCTGTGGTCACTGCAGCAGCAGGTGAATCCACTTTGTCCAAAAGGGATCTATTCCATTCAATTGCAAATGATCTAGATAAGACAGAGAACTGCAGCACGGGGACATAGCCGAGTTGGTCAGGTTGAGTGGTGATGAGTTTGCTATTTGGATGAATAAAGAAAGTCAAAAGTGTGAAAGATAAAAAACAAAAGGAGGAAGTGTGAAAAGTGAATGGGCCAAATTGAGGTGCATATGAAGACGTATGCTTTCTTCCAATTCATTAAATCGGGCTAATATGAATCAGGTGAATTGAGTTCTGCTTTTGGAAACTGGGTTAAGAAGGGGTGCACCGTTCCTGGAGGTACTGCAATACCAGGTCAATGCGTGGAGTGGACAGAGCAAGCTCTTTTTCCATCTCCCTGTTCTAAAAATCCATTTAATATATGGTCCCCAGATAGGGGACGTATCAGATATTAAACTGATAAGAACAGATGAGATTACATCCGCAATTTTCAGAAAACGGTCATCGGCCACCACACAAAAGCGCAGTGCCGCAGGTGATCGCCTCCCGAGCCCAGGAACCACCAGCCATAAGGGGACGTAAGCACCAAAAGGCGCAACAATCCCCGAGGCCGGCGGTTGTGCAAGCCCGGGCCCCTCCCAGCCAAGACCAAGGCAAACCCAATGAAGGGACTACACTTGATCTTAGCCAAAAGGCCGAGAAGCGATAACCAGAATTGGTTTGGGCCTCGAGTGGCACCCTGGCCTATGCCGGACACATCTTAGGGAGAGAGAGCGAGAGGGAGACAAACCCACGCCTACACAAGACATTTTGTCACCCAAGCCAACCCTTGAAAAGGCTGCTTTGCAGAGCCAAAACAAGAAGAATGGTGCGTTTTGCAGCCGCCGCCCACTGCAATGAATCTGAATAACTCCTCCTTTAGGGCGCAAGCAACTCCCCTCCCCCTTGCAGTCTTTCCAATTCACGATACAAAAAGACGGACAGGACAGGTTGCCTGACTTTCCGTCACTGCCACCCTTTGCCATCCTTACCCGTAGAAAGCCCTTTCATCATCCCCAAACCCTAATCTTTTCCCTTTCCTTCCCAGCCCCCAAACCCTGCCCTCTGTACCTTTCTCACCACCCGCTTCCCTTCTCCTGTCATCCCCCTACCACCCGGGAAAAAAAGAGATTGCCCCCTCCTTCCACTAGCCCACCCTCCCACCCAAAGAACAACTTCTTCTGCGCAGCTTGTTTTCTAGGCAGCAGCGCTATTGTGATGTCATCGGGGGGCATTGTGACAAGCCGCCAGTGTTCCGTCTCTTCATGTTGTGCACAGTTCAAACGGAAAATACATCAACAGGCAGACTACAGAAAAGCTTACTATCAAAGGTTAGAGGGGGGCTTTCTCAGAGGGCTTTTTACAGTTTTTCTATTCCCAATTAGCCGTTTAAGTGTACTTATTGAAAGTAGTAATTCTTTCATAGGCCGCCCTTTCTTAGTATTTGACGTTCCTTATATTGCGGTATGAGGCTTCGCAGTAGGTTGCAAACATTCATCACCCATGACTGTCCCCAATTGAGCTCAGAAGCTCAATGTCTATCATGACCTCTCTTTTAGAATGTCCAAGAGCAAGCAAACTATTCCTCCAGGAGAGGGCGCCAACAGACTACTAAAGAGATCATCATTACTCAAAGAAAACCCCAAAAACCAATGCATGATAGGAATAAACAGGTAACTTTCTTTGGAGTGGAAGCGGAGAGATCGCACCAGATGCCAATTCTAGATGTTATCACACCTGTGGTCACTGCAGCAGCAGGTGAATCCACTTTGTCCAAAAGGGATCTATTCCATTCAATTGCAAATGATCTAGATAAGACAGAGAACTGCAGCACGGGGACATAGCCGAGTTGGTCAGGTTGAGTGGTGATGAGTTTGCTATTTGGATGAATAAAGAAAGTCAAAAGTGTGAAAGATAAAAAACAAAAGGAGGAAGTGTGAAAAGTGAATGGGCCAAATTGAGGTGCATATGAAGACGTATGCTTTCTTCCAATTCATTAAATCGGGCTAATATGAATCAGGTGAATTGAGTTCTGCTTTTGGAAACTGGGTTAAGAAGGGGTGCACCGTTCCTGGAGGTACTGCAATACCAGGTCAATGCGTGGAGTGGACAGAGCAAGCTCTTTTTCCATCTCCCTGTTCTAAAAATCCATTTAATATATGGTCCCCAGATAGGGGACGTATCAGATATTAAACTGATAAGAACAGATACTACACTTGATCTTAGCCAAAAGGCCGAGAAGCGATAACCAGAATTGGTTTGGGCCTCGAGTGGCACCCTGGCCTATGCCGGACACATCTTAGGGAGAGAGAGCGAGAGGGAGACAAACCCACGCCTACACAAGACATTTTGTCACCCAAGCCAACCCTTGAAAAGGCTGCTTTGCAGAGCCAAAACAAGAAGAATGGTGCGTTTTGCAGCCGCCGCCCACTGCAATGAATCTGAATAACTCCTCCTTTAGGGCGCAAGCAACTCCCCTCCCCCTTGCAGTCTTTCCAATTCACGATACAAAAAGACGGACAGGACAGGTTGCCTGACTTTCCGTCACTGCCACCCTTTGCCATCCTTACCCGTAGAAAGCCCTTTCATCATCCCCAAACCCTAATCTTTTCCCTTTCCTTCCCAGCCCCCAAACCCTGCCCTCTGTACCTTTCTCACCACCCGCTTCCCTTCTCCTGTCATCCCCCTACCACCCGGGAAAAAAAGAGATTGCCCCCTCCTTCCACTAGCCCACCCTCCCACCCAAAGAACAACTTCTTCTGCGCAGCTTGTTTTCTAGGCAGCAGCGCTATTGTGATGTCATCGGGGGGCATTGTGACAAGCCGCCAGTGTTCCGTCTCTTCATGTTGTGCACAGTTCAAACGGAAAATACATCAACAGGCAGACTACAGAAAAGCTTACTATCAAAGGTTAGAGGGGGGCTTTCTCAGAGGGCTTTTTACAGTTTTTCTATTCCCAATTAGCCGTTTAAGTGTACTTATTGAAAGTAGTAATTCTTTCATAGGCCGCCCTTTCTTAGTATTTGACGTTCCTTATATTGCGGTATGAGGCTTCGCAGTAGGTTGCAAACATTCATCACCCATGACTGTCCCCAATTGAGCTCAGAAGCTCAATGTCTATCATGACCTCTCTTTTAGAATGTCCAAGAGCAAGCAAACTATTCCTCCAGGAGAGGGCGCCAACAGACTACTAAAGAGATCATCATTACTCAAAGAAAACCCCAAAAACCAATGCATGATAGGAATAAACAGGTAACTTTCTTTGGAGTGGAAGCGGAGAGATCGCACCAGATGCCAATTCTAGATGTTATCACACCTGTGGTCACTGCAGCAGCAGGTGAATCCACTTTGTCCAAAAGGGATCTATTCCATTCAATTGCAAATGATCTAGATAAGACAGAGAACTGCAGCACGGGGACATAGCCGAGTTGGTCAGGTTGAGTGGTGATGAGTTTGCTATTTGGATGAATAAAGAAAGTCAAAAGTGTGAAAGATAAAAAACAAAAGGAGGAAGTGTGAAAAGTGAATGGGCCAAATTGAGGTGCATATGAAGACGTATGCTTTCTTCCAATTCATTAAATCGGGCTAATATGAATCAGGTGAATTGAGTTCTGCTTTTGGAAACTGGGTTAAGAAGGGGTGCACCGTTCCTGGAGGTACTGCAATACCAGGTCAATGCGTGGAGTGGACAGAGCAAGCTCTTTTTCCATCTCCCTGTTCTAAAAATCCATTTAATATATGGTCCCCAGATAGGGGACGTATCAGATATTAAACTGATAAGAACAGATACTACACTTGATCTTAGCCAAAAGGCCGAGAAGCGATAACCAGAATTGGTTTGGGCCTCGAGTGGCACCCTGGCCTATGCCGGACACATCTTAGGGAGAGAGAGCGAGAGGGAGACAAACCCACGCCTACACAAGACATTTTGTCACCCAAGCCAACCCTTGAAAAGGCTGCTTTGCAGAGCCAAAACAAGAAGAATGGTGCGTTTTGCAGCCGCCGCCCACTGCAATGAATCTGAATAACTCCTCCTTTAGGGCGCAAGCAACTCCCCTCCCCCTTGCAGTCTTTCCAATTCACGATACAAAAAGACGGACAGGACAGGTTGCCTGACTTTCCGTCACTGCCACCCTTTGCCATCCTTACCCGTAGAAAGCCCTTTCATCATCCCCAAACCCTAATCTTTTCCCTTTCCTTCCCAGCCCCCAAACCCTGCCCTCTGTACCTTTCTCACCACCCGCTTCCCTTCTCCTGTCATCCCCCTACCACCCGGGAAAAAAAGAGATTGCCCCCTCCTTCCACTAGCCCACCCTCCCACCCAAAGAACAACTTCTTCTGCGCAGCTTGTTTTCTAGGCAGCAGCGCTATTGTGATGTCATCGGGGGGCATTGTGACAAGCCGCCAGTGTTCCGTCTCTTCATGTTGTGCACAGTTCAAACGGAAAATACATCAACAGGCAGACTACAGAAAAGCTTACTATCAAAGGTTAGAGGGGGGCTTTCTCAGAGGGCTTTTTACAGTTTTTCTATTCCCAATTAGCCGTTTAAGTGTACTTATTGAAAGTAGTAATTCTTTCATAGGCCGCCCTTTCTTAGTATTTGACGTTCCTTATATTGCGGTATGAGGCTTCGCAGTAGGTTGCAAACATTCATCACCCATGACTGTCCCCAATTGAGCTCAGAAGCTCAATGTCTATCATGACCTCTCTTTTAGAATGTCCAAGAGCAAGCAAACTATTCCTCCAGGAGAGGGCGCCAACAGACTACTAAAGAGATCATCATTACTCAAAGAAAACCCCAAAAACCAATGCATGATAGGAATAAACAGGTAACTTTCTTTGGAGTGGAAGCGGAGAGATCGCACCAGATGCCAATTCTAGATGTTATCACACCTGTGGTCACTGCAGCAGCAGGTGAATCCACTTTGTCCAAAAGGGATCTATTCCATTCAATTGCAAATGATCTAGATAAGACAGAGAACTGCAGCACGGGGACATAGCCGAGTTGGTCAGGTTGAGTGGTGATGAGTTTGCTATTTGGATGAATAAAGAAAGTCAAAAGTGTGAAAGATAAAAAACAAAAGGAGGAAGTGTGAAAAGTGAATGGGCCAAATTGAGGTGCATATGAAGACGTATGCTTTCTTCCAATTCATTAAATCGGGCTAATATGAATCAGGTGAATTGAGTTCTGCTTTTGGAAACTGGGTTAAGAAGGGGTGCACCGTTCCTGGAGGTACTGCAATACCAGGTCAATGCGTGGAGTGGACAGAGCAAGCTCTTTTTCCATCTCCCTGTTCTAAAAATCCATTTAATATATGGTCCCCAGATAGGGGACGTATCAGATATTAAACTGATAAGAACAGATACTACACTTGATCTTAGCCAAAAGGCCGAGAAGCGATAACCAGAATTGGTTTGGGCCTCGAGTGGCACCCTGGCCTATGCCGGACACATCTTAGGGAGAGAGAGCGAGAGGGAGACAAACCCACGCCTACACAAGACATTTTGTCACCCAAGCCAACCCTTGAAAAGGCTGCTTTGCAGAGCCAAAACAAGAAGAATGGTGCGTTTTGCAGCCGCCGCCCACTGCAATGAATCTGAATAACTCCTCCTTTAGGGCGCAAGCAACTCCCCTCCCCCTTGCAGTCTTTCCAATTCACGATACAAAAAGACGGACAGGACAGGTTGCCTGACTTTCCGTCACTGCCACCCTTTGCCATCCTTACCCGTAGAAAGCCCTTTCATCATCCCCAAACCCTAATCTTTTCCCTTTCCTTCCCAGCCCCCAAACCCTGCCCTCTGTACCTTTCTCACCACCCGCTTCCCTTCTCCTGTCATCCCCCTACCACCCGGGAAAAAAAGAGATTGCCCCCTCCTTCCACTAGCCCACCCTCCCACCCAAAGAACAACTTCTTCTGCGCAGCTTGTTTTCTAGGCAGCAGCGCTATTGTGATGTCATCGGGGGGCATTGTGACAAGCCGCCAGTGTTCCGTCTCTTCATGTTGTGCACAGTTCAAACGGAAAATACATCAACAGGCAGACTACAGAAAAGCTTACTATCAAAGGTTAGAGGGGGGCTTTCTCAGAGGGCTTTTTACAGTTTTTCTATTCCCAATTAGCCGTTTAAGTGTACTTATTGAAAGTAGTAATTCTTTCATAGGCCGCCCTTTCTTAGTATTTGACGTTCCTTATATTGCGGTATGAGGCTTCGCAGTAGGTTGCAAACATTCATCACCCATGACTGTCCCCAATTGAGCTCAGAAGCTCAATGTCTATCATGACCTCTCTTTTAGAATGTCCAAGAGCAAGCAAACTATTCCTCCAGGAGAGGGCGCCAACAGACTACTAAAGAGATCATCATTACTCAAAGAAAACCCCAAAAACCAATGCATGATAGGAATAAACAGGTAACTTTCTTTGGAGTGGAAGCGGAGAGATCGCACCAGATGCCAATTCTAGATGTTATCACACCTGTGGTCACTGCAGCAGCAGGTGAATCCACTTTGTCCAAAAGGGATCTATTCCATTCAATTGCAAATGATCTAGATAAGACAGAGAACTGCAGCACGGGGACATAGCCGAGTTGGTCAGGTTGAGTGGTGATGAGTTTGCTATTTGGATGAATAAAGAAAGTCAAAAGTGTGAAAGATAAAAAACAAAAGGAGGAAGTGTGAAAAGTGAATGGGCCAAATTGAGGTGCATATGAAGACGTATGCTTTCTTCCAATTCATTAAATCGGGCTAATATGAATCAGGTGAATTGAGTTCTGCTTTTGGAAACTGGGTTAAGAAGGGGTGCACCGTTCCTGGAGGTACTGCAATACCAGGTCAATGCGTGGAGTGGACAGAGCAAGCTCTTTTTCCATCTCCCTGTTCTAAAAATCCATTTAATATATGGTCCCCAGATAGGGGACGTATCAGATATTAAACTGATAAGAACAGATACTACACTTGATCTTAGCCAAAAGGCCGAGAAGCGATAACCAGAATTGGTTTGGGCCTCGAGTGGCACCCTGGCCTATGCCGGACACATCTTAGGGAGAGAGAGCGAGAGGGAGACAAACCCACGCCTACACAAGACATTTTGTCACCCAAGCCAACCCTTGAAAAGGCTGCTTTGCAGAGCCAAAACAAGAAGAATGGTGCGTTTTGCAGCCGCCGCCCACTGCAATGAATCTGAATAACTCCTCCTTTAGGGCGCAAGCAACTCCCCTCCCCCTTGCAGTCTTTCCAATTCACGATACAAAAAGACGGACAGGACAGGTTGCCTGACTTTCCGTCACTGCCACCCTTTGCCATCCTTACCCGTAGAAAGCCCTTTCATCATCCCCAAACCCTAATCTTTTCCCTTTCCTTCCCAGCCCCCAAACCCTGCCCTCTGTACCTTTCTCACCACCCGCTTCCCTTCTCCTGTCATCCCCCTACCACCCGGGAAAAAAAGAGATTGCCCCCTCCTTCCACTAGCCCACCCTCCCACCCAAAGAACAACTTCTTCTGCGCAGCTTGTTTTCTAGGCAGCAGCGCTATTGTGATGTCATCGGGGGGCATTGTGACAAGCCGCCAGTGTTCCGTCTCTTCATGTTGTGCACAGTTCAAACGGAAAATACATCAACAGGCAGACTACAGAAAAGCTTACTATCAAAGGTTAGAGGGGGGCTTTCTCAGAGGGCTTTTTACAGTTTTTCTATTCCCAATTAGCCGTTTAAGTGTACTTATTGAAAGTAGTAATTCTTTCATAGGCCGCCCTTTCTTAGTATTTGACGTTCCTTATATTGCGGTATGAGGCTTCGCAGTAGGTTGCAAACATTCATCACCCATGACTGTCCCCAATTGAGCTCAGAAGCTCAATGTCTATCATGACCTCTCTTTTAGAATGTCCAAGAGCAAGCAAACTATTCCTCCAGGAGAGGGCGCCAACAGACTACTAAAGAGATCATCATTACTCAAAGAAAACCCCAAAAACCAATGCATGATAGGAATAAACAGGTAACTTTCTTTGGAGTGGAAGCGGAGAGATCGCACCAGATGCCAATTCTAGATGTTATCACACCTGTGGTCACTGCAGCAGCAGGTGAATCCACTTTGTCCAAAAGGGATCTATTCCATTCAATTGCAAATGATCTAGATAAGACAGAGAACTGCAGCACGGGGACATAGCCGAGTTGGTCAGGTTGAGTGGTGATGAGTTTGCTATTTGGATGAATAAAGAAAGTCAAAAGTGTGAAAGATAAAAAACAAAAGGAGGAAGTGTGAAAAGTGAATGGGCCAAATTGAGGTGCATATGAAGACGTATGCTTTCTTCCAATTCATTAAATCGGGCTAATATGAATCAGGTGAATTGAGTTCTGCTTTTGGAAACTGGGTTAAGAAGGGGTGCACCGTTCCTGGAGGTACTGCAATACCAGGTCAATGCGTGGAGTGGACAGAGCAAGCTCTTTTTCCATCTCCCTGTTCTAAAAATCCATTTAATATATGGTCCCCAGATAGGGGACGTATCAGATATTAAACTGATAAGAACAGATACTACACTTGATCTTAGCCAAAAGGCCGAGAAGCGATAACCAGAATTGGTTTGGGCCTCGAGTGGCACCCTGGCCTATGCCGGACACATCTTAGGGAGAGAGAGCGAGAGGGAGACAAACCCACGCCTACACAAGACATTTTGTCACCCAAGCCAACCCTTGAAAAGGCTGCTTTGCAGAGCCAAAACAAGAAGAATGGTGCGTTTTGCAGCCGCCGCCCACTGCAATGAATCTGAATAACTCCTCCTTTAGGGCGCAAGCAACTCCCCTCCCCCTTGCAGTCTTTCCAATTCACGATACAAAAAGACGGACAGGACAGGTTGCCTGACTTTCCGTCACTGCCACCCTTTGCCATCCTTACCCGTAGAAAGCCCTTTCATCATCCCCAAACCCTAATCTTTTCCCTTTCCTTCCCAGCCCCCAAACCCTGCCCTCTGTACCTTTCTCACCACCCGCTTCCCTTCTCCTGTCATCCCCCTACCACCCGGGAAAAAAAGAGATTGCCCCCTCCTTCCACTAGCCCACCCTCCCACCCAAAGAACAACTTCTTCTGCGCAGCTTGTTTTCTAGGCAGCAGCGCTATTGTGATGTCATCGGGGGGCATTGTGACAAGCCGCCAGTGTTCCGTCTCTTCATGTTGTGCACAGTTCAAACGGAAAATACATCAACAGGCAGACTACAGAAAAGCTTACTATCAAAGGTTAGAGGGGGGCTTTCTCAGAGGGCTTTTTACAGTTTTTCTATTCCCAATTAGCCGTTTAAGTGTACTTATTGAAAGTAGTAATTCTTTCATAGGCCGCCCTTTCTTAGTATTTGACGTTCCTTATATTGCGGTATGAGGCTTCGCAGTAGGTTGCAAACATTCATCACCCATGACTGTCCCCAATTGAGCTCAGAAGCTCAATGTCTATCATGACCTCTCTTTTAGAATGTCCAAGAGCAAGCAAACTATTCCTCCAGGAGAGGGCGCCAACAGACTACTAAAGAGATCATCATTACTCAAAGAAAACCCCAAAAACCAATGCATGATAGGAATAAACAGGTAACTTTCTTTGGAGTGGAAGCGGAGAGATCGCACCAGATGCCAATTCTAGATGTTATCACACCTGTGGTCACTGCAGCAGCAGGTGAATCCACTTTGTCCAAAAGGGATCTATTCCATTCAATTGCAAATGATCTAGATAAGACAGAGAACTGCAGCACGGGGACATAGCCGAGTTGGTCAGGTTGAGTGGTGATGAGTTTGCTATTTGGATGAATAAAGAAAGTCAAAAGTGTGAAAGATAAAAAACAAAAGGAGGAAGTGTGAAAAGTGAATGGGCCAAATTGAGGTGCATATGAAGACGTATGCTTTCTTCCAATTCATTAAATCGGGCTAATATGAATCAGGTGAATTGAGTTCTGCTTTTGGAAACTGGGTTAAGAAGGGGTGCACCGTTCCTGGAGGTACTGCAATACCAGGTCAATGCGTGGAGTGGACAGAGCAAGCTCTTTTTCCATCTCCCTGTTCTAAAAATCCATTTAATATATGGTCCCCAGATAGGGGACGTATCAGATATTAAACTGATAAGAACAGATACTACACTTGATCTTAGCCAAAAGGCCGAGAAGCGATAACCAGAATTGGTTTGGGCCTCGAGTGGCACCCTGGCCTATGCCGGACACATCTTAGGGAGAGAGAGCGAGAGGGAGACAAACCCACGCCTACACAAGACATTTTGTCACCCAAGCTAACCCTTGAAAAGGCTGCTTTGCAGAGCCAAAACAAGAAGAATGGTGCGTTTTGCAGCCGCCGCCCACTGCAATGAATCTGAATAACTCCTCCTTTAGGGCGCAAGCAACTCCCCTCCCCCTTGCAGTCTTTCCAATTCACGATACAAAAAGACGGACAGGACAGGTTGCCTGACTTTCCGTCACTGCCACCCTTTGCCATCCTTACCCGTAGAAAGCCCTTTCATCATCCCCAAACCCTAATCTTTTCCCTTTCCTTCCCAGCCCCCAAACCCTGCCCTCTGTACCTTTCTCACCACCCGCTTCCCTTCTCCTGTCATCCCCCTACCACCCGGGAAAAAAAGAGATTGCCCCCTCCTTCCACTAGCCCACCCTCCCACCCAAAGAACAACTTCTTCTGCGCAGCTTGTTTTCTAGGCAGCAGCGCTATTGTGATGTCATCGGGGGGCATTGTGACAAGCCGCCAGTGTTCCGTCTCTTCATGTTGTGCACAGTTCAAACGGAAAATACATCAACAGGCAGACTACAGAAAAGCTTACTATCAAAGGTTAGAGGGGGGCTTTCTCAGAGGGCTTTTTACAGTTTTTCTATTCCCAATTAGCCGTTTAAGTGTACTTATTGAAAGTAGTAATTCTTTCATAGGCCGCCCTTTCTTAGTATTTGACGTTCCTTATATTGCGGTATGAGGCTTCGCAGTAGGTTGCAAACATTCATCACCCATGACTGTCCCCAATTGAGCTCAGAAGCTCAATGTCTATCATGACCTCTCTTTTAGAATGTCCAAGAGCAAGCAAACTATTCCTCCAGGAGAGGGCGCCAACAGACTACTAAAGAGATCATCATTACTCAAAGAAAACCCCAAAAACCAATGCATGATAGGAATAAACAGGTAACTTTCTTTGGAGTGGAAGCGGAGAGATCGCACCAGATGCCAATTCTAGATGTTATCACACCTGTGGTCACTGCAGCAGCAGGTGAATCCACTTTGTCCAAAAGGGATCTATTCCATTCAATTGCAAATGATCTAGATAAGACAGAGAACTGCAGCACGGGGACATAGCCGAGTTGGTCAGGTTGAGTGGTGATGAGTTTGCTATTTGGATGAATAAAGAAAGTCAAAAGTGTGAAAGATAAAAAACAAAAGGAGGAAGTGTGAAAAGTGAATGGGCCAAATTGAGGTGCATATGAAGACGTATGCTTTCTTCCAATTCATTAAATCGGGCTAATATGAATCAGGTGAATTGAGTTCTGCTTTTGGAAACTGGGTTAAGAAGGGGTGCACCGTTCCTGGAGGTACTGCAATACCAGGTCAATGCGTGGAGTGGACAGAGCAAGCTCTTTTTCCATCTCCCTGTTCTAAAAATCCATTTAATATATGGTCCCCAGATAGGGGACGTATCAGATATTAAACTGATAAGAACAGATGAGATTACATCCGCAATTTTCAGAAAACGGTCATCGGCCACCACACAAAAGCGCAGTGCCGCAGGTGATCGCCTCCCGAGCCCAGGAACCACCAGCCATAAGGGGACGTAAGCACCAAAAGGCGCAACAATCCCCGAGGCCGGCGGTTGTGCAAGCCCGGGCCCCTCCCAGCCAAGACCAAGGCAAACCCAATGAAGGGACTACACTTGATCTTAGCCAAAAGGCCGAGAAGCGATAACCAGAATTGGTTTGGGCCTCGAGTGGCACCCTGGCCTATGCCGGACACATCTTAGGGAGAGAGAGCGAGAGGGAGACAAACCCACGCCTACACAAGACATTTTGTCACCCAAGCCAACCCTTGAAAAGGCTGCTTTGCAGAGCCAAAACAAGAAGAATGGTGCGTTTTGCAGCCGCCGCCCACTGCAATGAATCTGAATAACTCCTCCTTTAGGGCGCAAGCAACTCCCCTCCCCCTTGCAGTCTTTCCAATTCACGATACAAAAAGACGGACAGGACAGGTTGCCTGACTTTCCGTCACTGCCACCCTTTGCCATCCTTACCCGTAGAAAGCCCTTTCATCATCCCCAAACCCTAATCTTTTCCCTTTCCTTCCCAGCCCCCAAACCCTGCCCTCTGTACCTTTCTCACCACCCGCTTCCCTTCTCCTGTCATCCCCCTACCACCCGGGAAAAAAAGAGATTGCCCCCTCCTTCCACTAGCCCACCCTCCCACCCAAAGAACAACTTCTTCTGCGCAGCTTGTTTTCTAGGCAGCAGCGCTATTGTGATGTCATCGGGGGGCATTGTGACAAGCCGCCAGTGTTCCGTCTCTTCATGTTGTGCACAGTTCAAACGGAAAATACATCAACAGGCAGACTACAGAAAAGCTTACTATCAAAGGTTAGAGGGGGGCTTTCTCAGAGGGCTTTTTACAGTTTTTCTATTCCCAATTAGCCGTTTAAGTGTACTTATTGAAAGTAGTAATTCTTTCATAGGCCGCCCTTTCTTAGTATTTGACGTTCCTTATATTGCGGTATGAGGCTTCGCAGTAGGTTGCAAACATTCATCACCCATGACTGTCCCCAATTGAGCTCAGAAGCTCAATGTCTATCATGACCTCTCTTTTAGAATGTCCAAGAGCAAGCAAACTATTCCTCCAGGAGAGGGCGCCAACAGACTACTAAAGAGATCATCATTACTCAAAGAAAACCCCAAAAACCAATGCATGATAGGAATAAACAGGTAACTTTCTTTGGAGTGGAAGCGGAGAGATCGCACCAGATGCCAATTCTAGATGTTATCACACCTGTGGTCACTGCAGCAGCAGGTGAATCCACTTTGTCCAAAAGGGATCTATTCCATTCAATTGCAAATGATCTAGATAAGACAGAGAACTGCAGCACGGGGACATAGCCGAGTTGGTCAGGTTGAGTGGTGATGAGTTTGCTATTTGGATGAATAAAGAAAGTCAAAAGTGTGAAAGATAAAAAACAAAAGGAGGAAGTGTGAAAAGTGAATGGGCCAAATTGAGGTGCATATGAAGACGTATGCTTTCTTCCAATTCATTAAATCGGGCTAATATGAATCAGGTGAATTGAGTTCTGCTTTTGGAAACTGGGTTAAGAAGGGGTGCACCGTTCCTGGAGGTACTGCAATACCAGGTCAATGCGTGGAGTGGACAGAGCAAGCTCTTTTTCCATCTCCCTGTTCTAAAAATCCATTTAATATATGGTCCCCAGATAGGGGACGTATCAGATATTAAACTGATAAGAACAGATACTACACTTGATCTTAGCCAAAAGGCCGAGAAGCGATAACCAGAATTGGTTTGGGCCTCGAGTGGCACCCTGGCCTATGCCGGACACATCTTAGGGAGAGAGAGCGAGAGGGAGACAAACCCACGCCTACACAAGACATTTTGTCACCCAAGCCAACCCTTGAAAAGGCTGCTTTGCAGAGCCAAAACAAGAAGAATGGTGCGTTTTGCAGCCGCCGCCCACTGCAATGAATCTGAATAACTCCTCCTTTAGGGCGCAAGCAACTCCCCTCCCCCTTGCAGTCTTTCCAATTCACGATACAAAAAGACGGACAGGACAGGTTGCCTGACTTTCCGTCACTGCCACCCTTTGCCATCCTTACCCGTAGAAAGCCCTTTCATCATCCCCAAACCCTAATCTTTTCCCTTTCCTTCCCAGCCCCCAAACCCTGCCCTCTGTACCTTTCTCACCACCCGCTTCCCTTCTCCTGTCATCCCCCTACCACCCGGGAAAAAAAGAGATTGCCCCCTCCTTCCACTAGCCCACCCTCCCACCCAAAGAACAACTTCTTCTGCGCAGCTTGTTTTCTAGGCAGCAGCGCTATTGTGATGTCATCGGGGGGCATTGTGACAAGCCGCCAGTGTTCCGTCTCTTCATGTTGTGCACAGTTCAAACGGAAAATACATCAACAGGCAGACTACAGAAAAGCTTACTATCAAAGGTTAGAGGGGGGCTTTCTCAGAGGGCTTTTTACAGTTTTTCTATTCCCAATTAGCCGTTTAAGTGTACTTATTGAAAGTAGTAATTCTTTCATAGGCCGCCCTTTCTTAGTATTTGACGTTCCTTATATTGCGGTATGAGGCTTCGCAGTAGGTTGCAAACATTCATCACCCATGACTGTCCCCAATTGAGCTCAGAAGCTCAATGTCTATCATGACCTCTCTTTTAGAATGTCCAAGAGCAAGCAAACTATTCCTCCAGGAGAGGGCGCCAACAGACTACTAAAGAGATCATCATTACTCAAAGAAAACCCCAAAAACCAATGCATGATAGGAATAAACAGGTAACTTTCTTTGGAGTGGAAGCGGAGAGATCGCACCAGATGCCAATTCTAGATGTTATCACACCTGTGGTCACTGCAGCAGCAGGTGAATCCACTTTGTCCAAAAGGGATCTATTCCATTCAATTGCAAATGATCTAGATAAGACAGAGAACTGCAGCACGGGGACATAGCCGAGTTGGTCAGGTTGAGTGGTGATGAGTTTGCTATTTGGATGAATAAAGAAAGTCAAAAGTGTGAAAGATAAAAAACAAAAGGAGGAAGTGTGAAAAGTGAATGGGCCAAATTGAGGTGCATATGAAGACGTATGCTTTCTTCCAATTCATTAAATCGGGCTAATATGAATCAGGTGAATTGAGTTCTGCTTTTGGAAACTGGGTTAAGAAGGGGTGCACCGTTCCTGGAGGTACTGCAATACCAGGTCAATGCGTGGAGTGGACAGAGCAAGCTCTTTTTCCATCTCCCTGTTCTAAAAATCCATTTAATATATGGTCCCCAGATAGGGGACGTATCAGATATTAAACTGATAAGAACAGATACTACACTTGATCTTAGCCAAAAGGCCGAGAAGCGATAACCAGAATTGGTTTGGGCCTCGAGTGGCACCCTGGCCTATGCCGGACACATCTTAGGGAGAGAGAGCGAGAGGGAGACAAACCCACGCCTACACAAGACATTTTGTCACCCAAGCCAACCCTTGAAAAGGCTGCTTTGCAGAGCCAAAACAAGAAGAATGGTGCGTTTTGCAGCCGCCGCCCACTGCAATGAATCTGAATAACTCCTCCTTTAGGGCGCAAGCAACTCCCCTCCCCCTTGCAGTCTTTCCAATTCACGATACAAAAAGACGGACAGGACAGGTTGCCTGACTTTCCGTCACTGCCACCCTTTGCCATCCTTACCCGTAGAAAGCCCTTTCATCATCCCCAAACCCTAATCTTTTCCCTTTCCTTCCCAGCCCCCAAACCCTGCCCTCTGTACCTTTCTCACCACCCGCTTCCCTTCTCCTGTCATCCCCCTACCACCCGGGAAAAAAAGAGATTGCCCCCTCCTTCCACTAGCCCACCCTCCCACCCAAAGAACAACTTCTTCTGCGCAGCTTGTTTTCTAGGCAGCAGCGCTATTGTGATGTCATCGGGGGGCATTGTGACAAGCCGCCAGTGTTCCGTCTCTTCATGTTGTGCACAGTTCAAACGGAAAATACATCAACAGGCAGACTACAGAAAAGCTTACTATCAAAGGTTAGAGGGGGGCTTTCTCAGAGGGCTTTTTACAGTTTTTCTATTCCCAATTAGCCGTTTAAGTGTACTTATTGAAAGTAGTAATTCTTTCATAGGCCGCCCTTTCTTAGTATTTGACGTTCCTTATATTGCGGTATGAGGCTTCGCAGTAGGTTGCAAACATTCATCACCCATGACTGTCCCCAATTGAGCTCAGAAGCTCAATGTCTATCATGACCTCTCTTTTAGAATGTCCAAGAGCAAGCAAACTATTCCTCCAGGAGAGGGCGCCAACAGACTACTAAAGAGATCATCATTACTCAAAGAAAACCCCAAAAACCAATGCATGATAGGAATAAACAGGTAACTTTCTTTGGAGTGGAAGCGGAGAGATCGCACCAGATGCCAATTCTAGATGTTATCACACCTGTGGTCACTGCAGCAGCAGGTGAATCCACTTTGTCCAAAAGGGATCTATTCCATTCAATTGCAAATGATCTAGATAAGACAGAGAACTGCAGCACGGGGACATAGCCGAGTTGGTCAGGTTGAGTGGTGATGAGTTTGCTATTTGGATGAATAAAGAAAGTCAAAAGTGTGAAAGATAAAAAACAAAAGGAGGAAGTGTGAAAAGTGAATGGGCCAAATTGAGGTGCATATGAAGACGTATGCTTTCTTCCAATTCATTAAATCGGGCTAATATGAATCAGGTGAATTGAGTTCTGCTTTTGGAAACTGGGTTAAGAAGGGGTGCACCGTTCCTGGAGGTACTGCAATACCAGGTCAATGCGTGGAGTGGACAGAGCAAGCTCTTTTTCCATCTCCCTGTTCTAAAAATCCATTTAATATATGGTCCCCAGATAGGGGACGTATCAGATATTAAACTGATAAGAACAGATACTACACTTGATCTTAGCCAAAAGGCCGAGAAGCGATAACCAGAATTGGTTTGGGCCTCGAGTGGCACCCTGGCCTATGCCGGACACATCTTAGGGAGACGAGAGCGAGAGGGAGACAAACCCACGCCTACACAAGACATTTTGTCACCCAAGCCAACCCTTGAAAAGGCTGCTTTGCAGAGCCAAAACAAGAAGAATGGTGCGTTTTGCAGCCGCCGCCCACTGCAATGAATCTGAATAACTCCTCCTTTAGGGCGCAAGCAACTCCCCTCCCCCTTGCAGTCTTTCCAATTCACGATACAAAAAGACGGACAGGACAGGTTGCCTGACTTTCCGTCACTGCCACCCTTTGCCATCCTTACCCGTAGAAAGCCCTTTCATCATCCCCAAACCCTAATCTTTTCCCTTTCCTTCCCAGCCCCCAAACCCTGCCCTCTGTACCTTTCTCACCACCCGCTTCCCTTCTCCTGTCATCCCCCTACCACCCGGGAAAAAAAGAGATTGCCCCCTCCTTCCACTAGCCCACCCTCCCACCCAAAGAACAACTTCTTCTGCGCAGCTTGTTTTCTAGGCAGCAGCGCTATTGTGATGTCATCGGGGGGCATTGTGACAAGCCGCCAGTGTTCCGTCTCTTCATGTTGTGCACAGTTCAAACGGAAAATACATCAACAGGCAGACTACAGAAAAGCTTACTATCAAAGGTTAGAGGGGGGCTTTCTCAGAGGGCTTTTTACAGTTTTTCTATTCCCAATTAGCCGTTTAAGTGTACTTATTGAAAGTAGTAATTCTTTCATAGGCCGCCCTTTCTTAGTATTTGACGTTCCTTATATTGCGGTATGAGGCTTCGCAGTAGGTTGCAAACATTCATCACCCATGACTGTCCCCAATTGAGCTCAGAAGCTCAATGTCTATCATGACCTCTCTTTTAGAATGTCCAAGAGCAAGCAAACTATTCCTCCAGGAGAGGGCGCCAACAGACTACTAAAGAGATCATCATTACTCAAAGAAAACCCCAAAAACCAATGCATGATAGGAATAAACAGGTAACTTTCTTTGGAGTGGAAGCGGAGAGATCGCACCAGATGCCAATTCTAGATGTTATCACACCTGTGGTCACTGCAGCAGCAGGTGAATCCACTTTGTCCAAAAGGGATCTATTCCATTCAATTGCAAATGATCTAGATAAGACAGAGAACTGCAGCACGGGGACATAGCCGAGTTGGTCAGGTTGAGTGGTGATGAGTTTGCTATTTGGATGAATAAAGAAAGTCAAAAGTGTGAAAGATAAAAAACAAAAGGAGGAAGTGTGAAAAGTGAATGGGCCAAATTGAGGTGCATATGAAGACGTATGCTTTCTTCCAATTCATTAAATCGGGCTAATATGAATCAGGTGAATTGAGTTCTGCTTTTGGAAACTGGGTTAAGAAGGGGTGCACCGTTCCTGGAGGTACTGCAATACCAGGTCAATGCGTGGAGTGGACAGAGCAAGCTCTTTTTCCATCTCCCTGTTCTAAAAATCCATTTAATATATGGTCCCCAGATAGGGGACGTATCAGATATTAAACTGATAAGAACAGATACTACACTTGATCTTAGCCAAAAGGCCGAGAAGCGATAACCAGAATTGGTTTGGGCCTCGAGTGGCACCCTGGCCTATGCCGGACACATCTTAGGGAGAGAGAGCGAGAGGGAGACAAACCCACGCCTACACAAGACATTTTGTCACCCAAGCCAACCCTTGAAAAGGCTGCTTTGCAGAGCCAAAACAAGAAGAATGGTGCGTTTTGCAGCCGCCGCCCACTGCAATGAATCTGAATAACTCCTCCTTTAGGGCGCAAGCAACTCCCCTCCCCCTTGCAGTCTTTCCAATTCACGATACAAAAAGACGGACAGGACAGGTTGCCTGACTTTCCGTCACTGCCACCCTTTGCCATCCTTACCCGTAGAAAGCCCTTTCATCATCCCCAAACCCTAATCTTTTCCCTTTCCTTCCCAGCCCCCAAACCCTGCCCTCTGTACCTTTCTCACCACCCGCTTCCCTTCTCCTGTCATCCCCCTACCACCCGGGAAAAAAAGAGATTGCCCCCTCCTTCCACTAGCCCACCCTCCCACCCAAAGAACAACTTCTTCTGCGCAGCTTGTTTTCTAGGCAGCAGCGCTATTGTGATGTCATCGGGGGGCATTGTGACAAGCCGCCAGTGTTCCGTCTCTTCATGTTGTGCACAGTTCAAACGGAAAATACATCAACAGGCAGACTACAGAAAAGCTTACTATCAAAGGTTAGAGGGGGGCTTTCTCAGAGGGCTTTTTACAGTTTTTCTATTCCCAATTAGCCGTTTAAGTGTACTTATTGAAAGTAGTAATTCTTTCATAGGCCGCCCTTTCTTAGTATTTGACGTTCCTTATATTGCGGTATGAGGCTTCGCAGTAGGTTGCAAACATTCATCACCCATGACTGTCCCCAATTGAGCTCAGAAGCTCAATGTCTATCATGACCTCTCTTTTAGAATGTCCAAGAGCAAGCAAACTATTCCTCCAGGAGAGGGCGCCAACAGACTACTAAAGAGATCATCATTACTCAAAGAAAACCCCAAAAACCAATGCATGATAGGAATAAACAGGTAACTTTCTTTGGAGTGGAAGCGGAGAGATCGCACCAGATGCCAATTCTAGATGTTATCACACCTGTGGTCACTGCAGCAGCAGGTGAATCCACTTTGTCCAAAAGGGATCTATTCCATTCAATTGCAAATGATCTAGATAAGACAGAGAACTGCAGCACGGGGACATAGCCGAGTTGGTCAGGTTGAGTGGTGATGAGTTTGCTATTTGGATGAATAAAGAAAGTCAAAAGTGTGAAAGATAAAAAACAAAAGGAGGAAGTGTGAAAAGTGAATGGGCCAAATTGAGGTGCATATGAAGACGTATGCTTTCTTCCAATTCATTAAATCGGGCTAATATGAATCAGGTGAATTGAGTTCTGCTTTTGGAAACTGGGTTAAGAAGGGGTGCACCGTTCCTGGAGGTACTGCAATACCAGGTCAATGCGTGGAGTGGACAGAGCAAGCTCTTTTTCCATCTCCCTGTTCTAAAAATCCATTTAATATATGGTCCCCAGATAGGGGACGTATCAGATATTAAACTGATAAGAACAGATACTACACTTGATCTTAGCCAAAAGGCCGAGAAGCGATAACCAGAATTGGTTTGGGCCTCGAGTGGCACCCTGGCCTATGCCGGACACATCTTAGGGAGAGAGAGCGAGAGGGAGACAAACCCACGCCTACACAAGACATTTTGTCACCCAAGCCAACCCTTGAAAAGGCTGCTTTGCAGAGCCAAAACAAGAAGAATGGTGCGTTTTGCAGCCGCCGCCCACTGCAATGAATCTGAATAACTCCTCCTTTAGGGCGCAAGCAACTCCCCTCCCCCTTGCAGTCTTTCCAATTCACGATACAAAAAGACGGACAGGACAGGTTGCCTGACTTTCCGTCACTGCCACCCTTTGCCATCCTTACCCGTAGAAAGCCCTTTCATCATCCCCAAACCCTAATCTTTTCCCTTTCCTTCCCAGCCCCCAAACCCTGCCCTCTGTACCTTTCTCACCACCCGCTTCCCTTCTCCTGTCATCCCCCTACCACCCGGGAAAAAAAGAGATTGCCCCCTCCTTCCACTAGCCCACCCTCCCACCCAAAGAACAACTTCTTCTGCGCAGCTTGTTTTCTAGGCAGCAGCGCTATTGTGATGTCATCGGGGGGCATTGTGACAAGCCGCCAGTGTTCCGTCTCTTCATGTTGTGCACAGTTCAAACGGAAAATACATCAACAGGCAGACTACAGAAAAGCTTACTATCAAAGGTTAGAGGGGGGCTTTCTCAGAGGGCTTTTTACAGTTTTTCTATTCCCAATTAGCCGTTTAAGTGTACTTATTGAAAGTAGTAATTCTTTCATAGGCCGCCCTTTCTTAGTATTTGACGTTCCTTATATTGCGGTATGAGGCTTCGCAGTAGGTTGCAAACATTCATCACCCATGACTGTCCCCAATTGAGCTCAGAAGCTCAATGTCTATCATGACCTCTCTTTTAGAATGTCCAAGAGCAAGCAAACTATTCCTCCAGGAGAGGGCGCCAACAGACTACTAAAGAGATCATCATTACTCAAAGAAAACCCCAAAAACCAATGCATGATAGGAATAAACAGGTAACTTTCTTTGGAGTGGAAGCGGAGAGATCGCACCAGATGCCAATTCTAGATGTTATCACACCTGTGGTCACTGCAGCAGC